>NC_088420.1:7237480-7359980 GCF_034236695.1 Oncorhynchus nerka
GCTTCCACACGGTGTCTAGAGTCTTGTCATTTCCCTTCAAGTTTTTTCTTGGTCAAACACATACAGGACACCGTATCTCCTCCGGTCTAGGACCGGATATTTTCGTTGAGTTTCTAGCCGGACATTTTTCCAGACGGACAGCTAATGATCTTTACATCGCCTCCTGATGAATTTTATCGCTTATTAACGTTTACTAATACCTAAAGTAGCATTACAAACGTATTTCGAAGTGTTTTGTGAAAGTTTATCGTCGACTTTTTGAATTTTAAAAAATGACGTTACGTTTTGAAACGATGTTTTTTTCGTTTATCACACAGTCTACATATAACGATATCTAGGCTTTATATGGACCGATTTAATCTAAATAAAGACCCAAATAGTGTTTATGGGACATCTAGGAGTGCCAACAAAGAAGATGGTGAAAGGTAATGAATGTTTTCTATTTTATTGTGCGGTTTGTGTAACGCCGAAATGCTAATTATTTTGTTTACATCCCCTGTGGGTCTTTTGGGGTGTTGCATGCTATCAGATAATAGCTTCTCATGCTTTCGCCGAAAAGCATTTTAAAAATCTGACTTGTTGCCTGGATTCACAACGAGTGTAGCTTTAATTCGATACCCTGCATGTGTATTTTAATGAACTTTTGAGTTTTAACTAATACTATTAGCATTTAGCGTAGCGCATTTGCATTTCCAGAGCTCTAGTTGGGACGCAAGCGTCCCGAGTAGAAGCAACAGGTTAAGGGATGTTGTTGATTTATTACACTCCTCCCAGGAATCTTTCAAATCAACAGCACTACTCTGTGAAATCAAGGTTAATTGTTATATTAATCAAAACCACTCCCCTGTCTCCCACTCAGGCCACATGTCTATGCTCTCCAAAGTGTGTACTCTGGTATCGGACGCCGGATGGCACACCCCTCTTCGCCTGGTTGACAGATTGAGTGCTATTCCCACAGTTAAAGTGATAGAACCATAGCTTTGCAAGGGACCGTTTGACCCCCTCACTCTGTCCAACAGCAACCCACTGAGCCGCTCTACTCGTCTCTCTCACTCCTTCTTTCATCTAGAACACCCCAGTCGAGTGACACGTCAAATCCATTCCTCCTTTTCTCACAGACTTCTTTTTTTTTTTTTCTTATTTCTTCTGATGAATATCTTCAGTTGGGTTTCATTATAATTTCTTGCTCTGGAATTATCTCCAAATGAAAAGACGTCCAATTTCATCATATTTTATTATATTATATTACACTGCCTGTTGAAAATGAAAAGGATTACACTATGGATGTGAATAAATTAATTGAGTTTGAATAGAAAATCTGCTAATAAACTACCAGTAACATCCATGCCTTTGGTTTTCTTTGTTACTAGACAGAGTTCCTGGTTTCCCTTGTTACGAGACAGAGGTCCTGGTTTCCCTTGTTACTAGACAGAGTTCCTTGTTTCCCTTGTTACTAGACAGAGTTCCTGGTTTAACTTGTTACTAGACAGAGTTCCTGGTTTCCCTTGCTACTAGACAGAGTTATTGGTTTCCCTTGTTACTAGACAGAGTTCCTGGTTTCCCTTGTTACTAGACAGAGTTCCTGGTTTCCCTTGTTACTAGACAGAGTTCCTGGTTTCCCTTGTTACTAGACAGAGTTCCTGGTTTCCCTTGTTACTAGACAGAGTTCCTGGTTTCCCTTGTTACTAGACAGAGTTCCTGGTGTCCCTTGCTACTAGACAGAGTTATTGGTTTCCCTTGATACTAGACAGAGTTCCTGGTTTCCCTTGTTACTAGACAGAGTTCCTGGTTTCCCTTCTTCCTAGATAGAGGTTAAACAGTCCCATTCAGTACCTGGCTCTTAAGCCCGGTTTATATCTGGTTCTAGCATGCGTCCTTTGTCCTGATCTTGTCCACATTGGGACTGGAACCACATTGGGGTCTAATTGTGACCAGATCTTCTGACCACCTCTAGAGGAAGTCAAACACACATTGAGTCTGGACCTTACAAGTGTAGACGGATCATGATCCTTGACAAGTAACACTATTGACTTATGGCATCAATTTTATTTTTTATTTTACCTTTATTTAACTAAGTATTTATTTAACTAGGCAAGTCAGTTAAAGAACAAATTCTTATTTTCAAAGACGGCCTAGAAACAGTGGGTTAACTGCCTTGTTCAGGGGCAGAACGACAGATTTGTACCTTGTCAGCTTGGGGATTAGAACTTGCAACCTTTCAGTTACTAGCCAAAACGCTCTAACCACTAGGCTACCCTTCCGCCCCATCAATATGTGTCTTAAAATAAATAAATATTATTTTGAAAGAATATCTGTCATAATTTGCTTATATTGAGGAACCCGGATTTCTGGTTACAACTCGGACACAGTGGACGGAGAAGAGACACATTTTACTGCCTTGTGTAGATGTAACGGGCTACAATGTTGGCACACTCAGAATGTGGATAAGACAAGGACATATAGTGCATGTTAGCACTAGGTATAAATAAGGCTTTAGAACCAGAGACCCCTCAAACAAAACAGTCCAACAGTTTGAAGTGGAAGAGAATTCAAAACAAAAATCTAAACATGTGACATCGGCAGTGCCCCAAATGCCACCCTATTCCCTATATAGTGCACTACTACAAGGGCCCTATGAACCCAGGTCTTAGGTAATCCACTACATAGTGAATAGGGTGGCATTTGGGACACACGGATCATTATCATAGCAGGGCTTGGGATAGGCCTGACAGGCAAGTAGACAAACTGGGCATGTTAAGGTGCTGACTCATGTTCAAATCCCGCTTCAACCTCTCTCTACCTCGCTGACCAAGGCCAGCAAATCAGTACCGCTTTATTTAAAAGGCATCAAAGAGTTGATAGAGCATTCGGAAAGTATTCAGACACCTTATTCTAAAATGGAATATATACAACATTTTCCTCAACAATCTACACAATACCCCAAAATGAGAAAGCAAAAACAGGTTTTTAGAAATATTCACATAAAGTATTCAGACCTTTGCTCTGAGACTCGAAATTGAGCTCAGGTGCTTCCTGTTTCCATTGGTCATCCTTGAGATGTTTCTACAACTTGATTGGAGTCCACCTGTGGTAAATTCAATTGATTGGACAAGATTTGGAAAGGCACACACCTGTCTATAAAGTCCCGCATGTGGCAATGCATGTCAGAGCAAAAACCAAATCATTAGGTCGAAGGAATTGTCCGCTCAGAGACAGGATTGCAACGAGGCACATATTTGGCGAATTGTACCAAAACATTTCTGCAGTATTGAAGGTCCCCAAGAACACAGTGGCCTCCATCATTCTTAAATTGAAGAAGTTTAGAACAACCAAGACCCTTATTGGAGCTGACCGCCCGCCCAAACTGAGCAATCGGGGGAGAATTGCCTTGGTCAGGGAGGTGACCAAGAACCCAATGGTCACTCTAACAGAGCTCCAGTGTTCCTCTGTGGAGATGGGAGAAGGACAGCCATCTCTGCAGCACTCCATCAATCAAGGCTTTATTGTAGAGTGACCAGGCGGAAGCCACTCCTCAGTAAAAGACTCATGGAGTTTACTTGGAGTTTGCGAAAAGGCACCTAAAGGACTCTCAGACCATGAGAGACAATACTCTCTGGTCTGATGAAACCAAGATTGAACTCTTTGGCCTGCATGCCAAGCTTCACGTCTTGAGGAAACCTGCACCCTCCCTACGGTGAAGCATGGCGGTGGCAACATCATGCTGTGGGGATGTTTTCAGTTACAGGTACTGGGAGACTAGTCAGGATCGAGGGAAAGATGAACGGAGCAAATTACAGCAAGATCCTTGATGAAAACCTGCTCCAGAGCACTCAGGACCTCAGACTGGGGCGAAGGTTCACCTTCCAACAGGACAACAACCCTAAGCACACAGCCAAGACAATGCAGGAGTGACTTCGGGACAGGTCTCTGAATGTCCTTGAGTGGCTCAGTCAGAGCCCGGACTTAAACCCGATCAGAGCTTGAGATGATCTGTAGAGAAGATATTTTTCTTAAGCTCAAAGACTTCACTAATTATATTGAGAAAGTTTAAAGCTGGTGTTTCTATTCCCCTTAAAAGTCTTGTTAGTCCAAAAGCTTCTCACAGGGGGAATGTGAGTGTGAGAGAGGGAGCTGAAGCAGACATTTAGTCTCTTTGTGTGCACATGTCAAGAAGAGAGAGACAGAGAGGGAGATGAAGCAGACATTTAGTCTCTTTGTGTGCACATGTCAATAAGAGAGAGACAGAGAGGGAGTCTTTCTTTAATGAAACATTCTCATTTCATTAACCCCCACCCCCCCACCCATAAAATAAAACACCAACATGTAATCCTGTCCTGCATACATGTACAATACTCACCTTGCCCTCTACCCCACGATACAAAACAACACCACACATCACAATAACCAAAACCTCCCCACTTCTACAACCGTATATCCAACCCATCTCCCCAGCTATACAGACAGCCCCCCCAACACACCATATCTCCTGAAACATCTTCCCCAGCTATACAGACAGCCCCCCCAACACACCATCTCCTGAAACATCTCCCCCAGCTATACAGACAGCCCCCCCAACACACCATATCTCCTGAAACATCTTCCCCAACTATACAGACAGCCCCCAACACACCATCTCCTGAAACATCTCCCCAGCTATACAGACGTCCCCCCCAACACACCATCTCCTGAAACATCTTCCCCAGCTATACAGATGCCCCCCCCAACACACCATCTCCTGAAACATCTCCACACTTTTTATCATTTTATACAACTCATATTCCAACCTAAGGAGCACAGAGACCATCCCATTTAAACAACAGTAAAGGGTATGTTATCCCCCAACCTTTGACCCTGTTCCTCCTTGTTAGACAAATAGACAACGTTGCCTGAGCAAACAGAAAATTCAACAACACACATTTGGCCTTCTCCTTATTTGAATACCTGTACCCCATTTATAAACAACCCAACAGTAAACTGCACCCCCAACCTCTCACACAGACATTCCAACAGAGACATTAATGATATTAACCTGGCGCACACAGAAAACACATGAATCACAGTTTCTCTCATAACACAGAAAAGACATCCCCTGTCCGACTCCCGGTTCAAACCGTACCAACCAGCTGTTAGTGGCCAGGGTTCCATGTAGAACCCTCCACTGGAGGTCCCTGACCTCTTTGGTACTGGGGGTTTGTAGAGCCCCTCCATCTAAAACCCATTGCTTGTCCAGCACACTCCATGCAGTCTCCTGACTTCACTCCAAACCCCAAAACAGCCATCACATTAAACAGACACTCATGGCCCACTCTATCAAAAGCCTTCTCTTGATCTAAAGAGACCAGTCCAAAGTTCACATTAGAACGTCTCGATGATTCCAACACGTCCCTGATTAAAAACAAATGATCCCTTATTGACCTTCCCTGTACACAATATGTTTGGTCTTTGTGTACTACCGAGTCCAGATGGGACTTCAGTCTGTTAGAGAGGACCTTAGCAAATATATTGTAGTCCACACAGAGCATTGCAACAGGCCTCCAGTTCTTAAGTTCACACACAAGTCCTTGTTTTTGGGCCCCGACGCATTCACGCAACAGAAGTCCAGTCCAATTATTCTCCAGAATTGTTTATAAAACATCAATCCCCGGTGCACGGCCGGGGACATCTGTTACGGCCTCTGCCAGTTCCTGGGACAACAGAGGAATGTCCATTTCATCCCTATGTACCAGAGAGAGCTTAGGGAGTTCTGCAAACAAGACCTGAGCACACATAGGATCACACTGTTCTGGCCTATACAACTCAGTATAAATCTCCACAGTCCGCTCCCGTATCTCCCCCACCACAGAGGTCACCCGCCCATCAGACAGCCGCATCTCCCCAACACAGAGGTCACCCGCCCATCAGACAGCCGCATCGCCCCCACCACAGAGGTCACCTGCCCATCAGACAACCGTAGACAATATCCTTGGCTTCACCGCTCTGTCTTTCCAAACCAAAGAAGAAGGAGCTGGAAGGATCCATCTCCTTGATCATGGAGAACCTAGCTCTTACAAGTGCTCCCTTTGCTTTAACCTGGGAAAAAAACTGCCCAGGTCACTATGTAACTCAACTAAATTAGCCTGGAGGCCTACATTGTCTTGCCCCACCATCTCTACCTCCATCTCACTAATACAACAATCGAGTATCCCCAATACTCTCCTAGCCTCTGAGGATGAGAGAGCTGTGTACTGTTGACAGAAAAGCAGAATTTGGACTTTCCCCACATCCCACCATTGACTCAAAGACTCATACTACTCTCTTTGCTGCCTCCACCTTAGCCCAAACATCTGGAAACCTGAGCAAAAAGTAGCTTGTTGTAAGAGCTTTACATTAAACTTCCAATAGGATGCATGCAGAGGCCCTGGTGAAACAGACAGCCGTGCCAAGGTTATGTGGGGATCTGAAAACCCCACCAGGAGAATGGTAGCACCCAACAGCCTATTGCGCTGATTGTTGGACATGTACAATTGATCAAGCCGGGCTGCACTCACCCTTTGCCCCAAAGCCCTTTACCCATGTATACTGTCTTGAGTCAGGATGTCTAGTTCTCCAAACATCCACTAGGTCAAACTGATTAATGATGTCCCTTAACACCACCACTGACCCTGAATGAGGCTCTTCCCCATTGTTGTCTTTCATAAAATCCATTGTACAATTCCAGTCCCTGCCGACCACCAGCGTCTCCTGTGAGAGTTCCTGTCAAAGACACCCAAAACGAAGCCCCCTCTCTCTCCCTGCGTTAGGCTCATACACATTTATAAAGATAAAACCCCTGTTATTAATTTCTTCTTTCACTACAAGCGGTCTACCCAACACACCTCCTTGAGGAGCACATGTTTACAGACAGACGGAGGTACAAAAAGGACTTGCACCCCTGCACTAACATACCTTCCAACATGTGCAGGGGTGGACACACTTACCCCTTTTGGCTCATGGCTCAACACACCTGCCCTTTTCCAACAGAGCCCCCAATCGACTTCATTCACATCGTCACTATGCGTCTCCTGCAGAAACAACACCTGTACTTCTTTTGGTTTTACATATTCACCCAACACACTCCTCTTTCCCGGATCTCTGGCGCCATTTATATTATGTGAGGTAATCTTAGGTAGTCTTAGGTAATCCACTACATAGTGAATAGGGTGGCATTTGGGACACACGGATCATTATCATAGCAGGGCTTGGGATAGGCCTGACAGGCAAGTAGACAAACTGGGCATGTTAAGGTGCTGACTCATGTTCAAATCCCGCTTCAACCTCTCTCTACCTCGCTGACCAAGGCCAGCAAATCAGTACCGCTTTATTTAAAAGGCATCAAAGAGTTGATAGAGCATTCGGAAAGTATTCAGACACCTTATTCTAAAATGGAATATATACAACATTTTCCTCAACAATCTACACAATACCCCAAAATGAGAAAGCAAAAACAGGTTTTTAGAAATATTCACATAAAGTATTCAGACCTTTGCTCTGAGACTCGAAATTGAGCTCAGGTGCTTCCTGTTTCCATTGGTCATCCTTGAGATGTTTCTACAACTTGATTGGAGTCCACCTGTGGTAAATTCAATTGATTGGACAAGATTTGGAAAGGCACACACCTGTCTATAAAGTCCCGCATGTGGCAATGCATGTCAGAGCAAAACCAAATCATTAGGTCGAAGGAATTGTCCGCTCAGAGACAGGATTGCAACGAGGCACATATTTGGCGAATTGTACCAAAACATTTCTGCAGTATTGAAGGTCCCCAAGAACACAGTGGCCTCCATCATTCTTAAATTGAAGAAGTTTAGAACAACCAAGACCCTTATTGGAGCTGACCGCCCGCCCAAACTGAGCAATCGGGGGAGAATTGCCTTGGTCAGGGAGGTGACCAAGAACCCAATGGTCACTCTAACAGAGCTCCAGTGTTCCTCTGTGGAGATGGGAGAAGGACAGCCATCTCTGCAGCACTCCATCAATCAAGGCTTTATTGTAGAGTGACCAGGCGGAAGCCACTCCTCAGTAAAAGACTCATGGAGTTTACTTGGAGTTTGCGAAAAGGCACCTAAAGGACTCTCAGACCATGAGAGACAATACTCTCTGGTCTGATGAAACCAAGATTGAACTCTTTGGCCTGCATGCCAAGCTTCACGTCTTGAGGAAACCTGCACCCTCCCTACGGTGAAGCATGGCGGTGGCAACATCATGCTGTGGGGATGTTTTCAGTTACAGGTACTGGGAGACTAGTCAGGATCGAGGGAAAGATGAACGGAGCAAATTACAGCAAGATCCTTGATGAAAACCTGCTCCAGAGCACTCAGGACCTCAGACTGGGGCGAAGGTTCACCTTCCAACAGGACAACAACCCTAAGCACACAGCCAAGACAATGCAGGAGTGACTTCGGGACAGGTCTCTGAATGTCCTTGAGTGGCTCAGTCAGAGCCCGGACTTAAACCCGATCAGAGCTTGAGATGATCTGTAGAGAAGATATTTTTTCTTAAGCTCAAAGACTTCACTAATTATATTGAGAAAGTTTAAAGCTGGTGTTTCTATTCCCCTTAAAAGTCTTGTTAGTCCAAAAGCTTCTCACAGGGGGAATGTGAGTGTGAGAGAGGGAGCTGAAGCAGACATTTAGTCTCTTTGTGTGCACATGTCAAGAAGAGAGAGACAGAGAGGGAGATGAAGCAGACATTTAGTCTCTTTGTGTGCACATGTCAATAAGAGAGAGACAGAGAGGGAGTCTTTCTTTAATGAAACATTCTCATTTCATTAACCCCCACCCCCCCACCCATAAAATAAAACACCAACATGTAATCCTGTCCTGCATACATGTACAATACTCACCTTGCCCTCTACCCCACGATACAAAACAACACCACACATCACAATAACCAAAACCTCCCCACTTCTACAACCGTATATCCAACCCATCTCCCCAGCTATACAGACAGCCCCCCCAACACACCATATCTCCTGAAACATCTTCCCCAGCTATACAGACAGCCCCCCAACACACCATCTCCTGAAACATCTCCCCAGCTATACAGACAGCCCCCAACACACCATATCTCCTGAAACATCTTCCCAACTATACAGACAGCCCCCAACACACCATCTCCTGAAACATCTCCCCAGCTATACAGACGTCCCCCCCAACACACCATCTCCTGAAACATCTTCCCAGCTATACAGATGCCCCCCCCAACACACCATCTCCTGAAACATCTCCACACTTTTTATCATTTTATACAACTCATATTCCAACCTAAGGAGCACAGAGACCATCCCATTTAAACAACAGTAAAGGGTATGTTATCCCCCAACCTTTGACCCTGTTCCTCCTTGTTAGACAAATAGACAACGTTGCCTGAGCAAACAGAAAATTCAACAACACACATTTGGCCTTCTCCTTATTTGAATACCTGTACCCCATTTATAAACAACCCAACAGTAAACTGCACCCCCAACCTCTCACACAGACATTCCAACAGAGACATTAATGATATTAACCTGGCGCACACAGAAAACACATGAATCACAGTTTCTCTCATAACACAGAAAAGACATCCCCTGTCCGACTCCCGGTTCAAACCGTACCAACCAGCTGTTAGTGGCCAGGGTTCCATGTAGAACCCTCCACTGGAGGTCCCTGACCTCTTTGGTACTGGGGGTTTGTAGAGCCCCCTCCATCTAAAACCCATTGCTTGTCCAGCACACTCCATGCAGTCTCCTGACTTCACTCCAAACCCCAAAACAGCCATCACATTAAACAGACACTCATGGCCCACTCTATCAAAAGCCTTCTCTTGATCTAAAGAGACCAGTCCAAAGTTCACATTAGAACGTCTCGATGATTCCAACACGTCCCTGATTAAAAACAAATGATCCCTTATTGACCTTCCCTGTACACAATATGTTTGGTCTTTGTGTACTACCGAGTCCAGATGGGACTTCAGTCTGTTAGAGAGGACCTTAGCAAATATATTGTAGTCCACACAGAGCATTGCAACAGGCCTCCAGTTCTTAAGTTCACACACAAGTCCTTGTTTTTGGGCCCCGACGCATTCACGCAACAGAAGTCCAGTCCAATTATTCTCCAGAATTGTTTATAAAACATCAATCCCCGGTGCACGGCCGGGGGACATCTGGGTTACGGCCTCTGCCAGTTCCTGGGACAACAGAGGAATGTCCATTTCATCCCTATGTACCAGAGAGAGCTTAGGGAGTTCTGCAAACAAGACCTGAGCACACATAGGATCACACTGTTCTGGCCTATACAACTCAGTATAAATCTCCACAGTCCGCTCCCGTATCTCCCCCACCACAGAGGTCACCCGCCCATCAGACAGCCGCATCTCCCCAACACAGAGGTCACCCGCCCATCAGACAGCCGCATCGCCCCCACCACAGAGGTCACCTGCCCATCAGACAACCGTAGACAATATCCTTGGCTTCACCGCTCTGTCTTTCCAAACCAAAGAAGAAGGAGCTGGAAGGATCCATCTCCTTGATCATGGAGAACCTAGCTCTTACAAGTGCTCCCTTTGCTTTAACCTGGGAAAAAAACTGCCCAGGTCACTATGTAACTCAACTAAATTAGCCTGGAGGCCTACATTGTCTTGCCCCACCATCTCTACCTCCATCTCACTAATACAACAATCGAGTATCCCCAATACTCTCCTAGCCTCTGAGGATGAGAGAGCTGTGTACTGTTGACAGAAAAGCAGAATTTGGACTTTCCCCACATCCCACCATTGACTCAAAGACTCATACTACTCTCTTTGCTGCCTCCACCTTAGCCCAAACATCTGGAAACCTGAGCAAAAAGTAGCTTGTTGTAAGAGCTTTACATTAAACTTCCAATAGGATGCATGCAGAGGCCCTGGTGAAACAGACAGCCGTGCCAAGGTTATGTGGGGATCTGAAAACCCCACCAGGAGAATGGTAGCACCCAACAGCCTATTGCGCTGATTGTTGGACATGTACAATTGATCAAGCCGGGCTGCACTCACCCTTTGCCCCAAAGCCCTTTACCCATGTATACTGTCTTGAGTCAGGATGTCTAGTTCTCCAAACATCCACTAGGTCAAACTGATTAATGATGTCCCTTAACACCACCACTGACCCTGAATGAGGCTCTTCCCCATTGTTGTCTTTCATAAAATCCATTGTACAATTCCAGTCCCTGCCGACCACCAGCGTCTCCTGTGAGAGTTCCTGTCAAAGACACCCAAAACGAAGCCCCCTCTCTCTCCCTGCGTTAGGCTCATACACATTTATAAAGATAAAACCCCTGTTATTAATTTCTTCTTTCACTACAAGCGGTCTACCCAACACACCTCCTTGAGGAGCACATGTTTACAGACAGACGGAGGTACAAAAAGGACTTGCACCCCTGCACTAACATACCTTCCAACATGTGCAGGGGTGGACACACTTACCCCTTTTGGCTCATGGCTCAACACACCTGCCCTTTTCCAACAGAGCCCCCAATCGACTTCATTCACATCGTCACTATGCGTCTCCTGCAGAAACAACACCTGTACTTCTTTTGGTTTTACATATTCACCCAACACACTCCTCTTTCCCGGATCTCTGGCGCCATTTATATTATGTGAGCCTTCCCAAAGAGTCTAAATAAGAGGTGGGAGAGAAGAGAGCAAAGAAGGAGACCAATAGCAAAGCTAAACAGTGTCTGAATGTAGACCTTTACGCACTGTTTTAAACCACTTCCTCAACCTAAACCGTTTCCTGGGTTATTAGGACACCATGCCCCTCATTATTCATAGCATGTTGTAGTGATCTTACAAACTTTCTTTGATGAAAAAAGAACCTTGTCAGTTCCCTCAACGTGCACTTTGACCCCTCTGCTTGACTGGCTGTCAGCATCGGACCCATTGAAGATGAGTCTGAAAAAAAAGGCTTCCTCAACATCCTCTTCCTCAGACTCACTTTCTCCTCCTCATCTCCATCTCATGACCACCTGCCCTTCCTTTCTGGTTAGCCCCCCCCCAGCACCAGGCAAAGGTTCCTTGGTTCCCTTGACCACACCAGCCTCTCCCTTCCCAACTTCTTTCTTCTCTCCCTTTTCCTTTTCCTCTTGACACCCTCCTCCTCCCCCCCTCTAGTCTCTTACACTTCCCCACTATACTCTCCTCCTCCCCTCTAGTCTCTTACACTTCCCCACTATACTCTCCTCCTCCCCTCTAGTCTCTTACACTTCCCCACTATACTCTCCTCCTCCCCTCTAGTCTCTTACACTTCCCCACTATAATCTCCTCATCTACTAGTATAACCTGACTAGACCCACCCTCCTCATCCCCTCTAGTCTCTTACACTTCACCACTATACTCTCCTCATCTACTAGTATAACCTGACTAGACCCACCCTCCTCATCCCCTCTAGTCTCTTACACTTCACCACTATACTCTCCTCATCTACTAGTATAACCTGACTAGACCCACCCTCCTCCTCCCCCTAGTCTCTTACACTTCCCCACTATACTCTCCTCATCTACTAGTATAACCTGACTAGACCCACCCTCCTCCACCCCTCTAGTCTCTTACACTTCCCCACTATACTCTCCTCATCTACTAGTATAACCTGACTAGACCCACCCTCCTCCTCCCCCCTAGTCTCTTACACTTCCCCACTATACTCTCCTCATCTACTAGTATAACCTGACTAGACGCAGCCTCATCTACACCACCATCCATAACCTGACTAGGCTCAGCCTCATCTACACCACAATCTATAACCTGACTAGACCCAGCCTCATCTACACCACCATCCATAACCTGACTAGGCTCAGCCTCATCTACACCACCATCCATAACCTGACTAGACCCAGCCTCATCTACACCACCATCCATAACCTGACTAGGCTCAGCCTCATCTACACCACCATCACTGGCATGACTAGGCTCAGCCTCATCTACACCACCATCACTGGCATGACTAGGCCCAGCCTCATCTACACCACCATCCATAACATGACTAGGCTCAGCCTCATCTACACCACCATCCATAACCTGACTAGGCCCAGCCTCATCTACACCACCATCTATAGCATGACTAGACCCAGCCTCATCTACACCACCATCCATAACATGACTAGGCCCAGCCTCATCTACACCACCATCACTGGCATGACTAGGCTCAGCCTCATCTACACCACCATCCATAACCTGACTAGGCCCAGCCTCTGCTGCCTGCGTCTCATTGCCCCCTGCACGTTGACTTCGATTTCCCCCACTGGCGCTTGTACCCTCACCTTGTCTATGGCCTTTATGTTGGCAAGCAAAGCTCTTATGCCCCAAATCCCCAAACTCAAAACACCATAGGCTATCTGTGCTGGCAAACGCCATTGCGCACACCACACCTTCCAAACCCCTGGGAAACTAAAACTCTGTCCTCTTCCACCCTAACTTTGAAAATAGCGTGTGGATACCGCTAAAAACAAATAGGGCATTAACCCTTCACCATAGAAAATGTTTGTTTTTTTAAATAAGAAAAGACCAAGGACAGAATCAAGAAAATAAGTTAGGACAGAGCCCTCCACACCAAACACTCAAACTCCCAGCATGCATTGCAAGAGAGAGAGAGAGATTGACTGATTCATTAAAATTAGATGTAAGTGGTATGTGTATATGTGTGTGTTTGTACTGTATGTAGGTGTGTGTGTGTGTGTGTGTGTGTGTGTGTGTGTGTGTGTGTGTGTGTACTGTATGTAGGTGTGTGTGTATGTACTGTATGTAGGTGTGTGTGTATGTACTGTATGTAGGTGTGTGTGTGTGTGTGTGTGTGTGTACTGTATGTAGGTGTGTGTGTATGTACTGTATGTAGGGGTGTGTGTGTATGTACTGTATGTATGTGTGTATGTACTGTATGTAGGTGTGTGTGTATGTACTGTATGTAGGTGTGTGTGTACTGTATGTAGGTGTGTGTGTATGTACTGTATGTAGGGGTGTGTGTGTATGTACTGTATGTATGTGTGTATGTACTATATGTAGGTGTGTGTGTATGTACTGTATGTAGGGGTGTGTGTGTATGTACTGTATGTAGGTGTGTGTGTGTATGTACTGTATGTAGGTGTGTGTATGTGACACTCATCTCCAACACAAATTCAAAATATTATGAGACAGGAACACGGGTCACCTGGACTGCCGGTAGAGGGGTCAACCAGGGATGACCCCCATTCTCTTCTTTCTCCTCAAACCCCCTTCCCCACACAAAAAACCTCTCAACTCTCACCATCAAAACTTTCCAAGAAATTCTAACTTTTTTCAGAATTCACTCCTAGACTTTTCCGAAGACACTGGCAATGATAGTTGCATGCTTTTGAATACATTGCTAAGTTCTATACTTATATCGCTTTCAAAGTGGTCTTTATTTATCTAATTATATTGCTGTTCTTGTCTGTGGGACCTGTTCAAACAGGACTGTCAGTTTGGAAAAGGATTTTAGACACTAACAGTGTCCTTTCAAACAACATGCTATAAACTATTAGGTGATCGATAGAGGGCAAGAGAGAGATTTGTACCTTGTCAGCTCGGGGGTTTGAACTTGCAACCTTCCGGTTACTAGACCAACGCTCTAACCACTAGGCTACCGTGCCGCCCCTATTAGGGGATCGATAGAGGGCAAGAGAGAGATTTGTACCTTGTCAGCTCGGGGGTTTGAACTTGCAACCTTCCGGTTAGTAGACCAACGTTCTAACCACTAGGCTACCGTGCCGCCCCTATTAGGTGATCGATAGAGGGCAAGAGAGAGAGAGAGACAGCATACTTGACAACTTAAATAACGACATGGAAACATTACAGATGAACGTCTTTCAAACGCCCCCTTCAATACTCTCTAGAAGGGTTCTTGACCTCGGCTTAACAAGAAGTCTCCCGGGCGCATCTAATTCAAGTTTTAAGGCACACATTCAGTAAGGAGAAAGGAGGCTTCATTGTTCACTAATGCAGTATAAACCCACAACCCAACCATGACTTTAGGGGATTGATGTGAAAGTGTTGATGGCTCACATACACTCCTTCCTACAGTACCTTGTCACTGCCACCCAGGCATGTAGTGGGGAGCTTTTAAAACCCTGACTGTCTTAATAAAAGGTATTACGGACCTGCGCCCATTTAAGAAACTTCCAGAGCTGTGAAAGACTTAAAATAAGAACCGTGAAGAACAATTAGTGGTCCGAGAGGAACACAATGTTTAAACGCAGGCACCAGTCAGCTAGCTTTATGTTGCCTCTTGACCGTGATATCCACCAGCCAGCTAGCTTTATGTTGTCTCTTTACTGTGATATCAGTCAGCTAGCTTTATGTTGCCTCTTGACCGTGATATCCACCAGTCAGCTAGCTTTATGTTGCCTCTACCGTGATATCCACCAGTCAGCTAGCTTTATGTTGCCTCTTGACCGTGATATCCCCCAGCCAGCTAGCTTTATGTTGCCTCTTGACCGTGATATCCACCAGCCAGCTAGCTTTATGTTGCCTCTTGACCGTGATATCCACCAGTCAGCTAGCTTTATGTTGCCTCTTGACCGTGATATCCACCAGTCAGCTAGCTTTATGTTGCCTCTTGACCATGATATCCACCAGCCAGCTAGCTTTATGTTGCCTCTTTACCGTGATATCCACCAGCCAGCTAGCTTTATGTTGTCTCTATCGTGATATCCACCAGTCAGCTAGCTTTATGTTGCCTCTTGACCGTGATATCCACCAGTCAGCTAGCTTTATGTTGTCTCTTGACCGTGATATCCACCAGTCAGCTAGCTTTATGTTGACTCTTGACCGTGATATCCACCAGTCAGCTAGCTTTATGTTGACTCTTGACCGTGATATCCACCAGTCAGCTAGCTTTATGTTGCCTCTTGACCGTGATATCAGCCAGCTAGATTTATGTTGCCTCTTGACCGTGATATCCACCAGTCAGCTAGCTTTATGTTGACTCTTGACCGTGATATCCACCAGCCAGCTAGCTTTATGTTGACTCTTGACTGTGATATCCACCAGCCAGCTAGCTTTATGTTGACTCTTGACCGTGATATCAGCCAGCTAGCTTTATAAGTTAGACGGTTGGTGGTACGAGGTAGACGGTAGACGGCAAAACATTGTTTTCAACAGTAAATGTTGTTGAGGCTTACGGTGAATGCTGCCACAGTAGATGGGACTTGACGTTCAAATATTTCAACTTTTGTCATCTGCCATAGCCCTTTTTTTACTGAATGTTGATTTGCACTGATTGTTTACTGAAATCACCATAGCAACGCATGCCATTGTGCTGGCTTGCTTATCCGTCACCCTCTTTCTTGCTTTCTTGTCCCGCTACTCCAAATTTTTGCGTTCCTCGTCTAAACGCAGAATTACTGTTCCCTCTTTACCGTGAGATCCACAGAGCTCTCAAACCCTCTTCATTCGGCTATAGGCATCTGAGGACACAGCGACTCAGTTCTCAGGTTGTCCTAGATGGAGAAGGGGGATGTGACAGGGACAGTGTGGGTCACACACTGATCTATTTCGCCTGTCTTTGTGATTGTCCCCACCCCCTCCAGGTGTCTCCCATCTTCCCCATTATCCCCTGTGTATTTATACCTGTGTTCTCTGTTTGTCTGTTGCCAGTTCATCTTGTTTGTCATGCCAACCAGCATTTTTGTGTCAGCTCCTGCTTTTCCCCAGTCTTTCTTTTCTCGTCCTCCTGGTTTTTGACCCTTGCCCGTCCTGACCCTGTACCCACCTGCCTGACCACACTGCCTGCCCCTGCCCCTGACCATGCCCCTGCCCCAGCCCCTGCCCCTGAGCCTGCCCCTGCCCCTGCCCCTGCCCCTGACCATGCCCCTGCCCCAGCCCCTGCCCCTGAGCCTGCCTGACCACTCTGCCTGCCCCTGACCCTGTACCCACCTGCCTGACCACTCTGCCTGCCCCTGCCCCTGCCCCTGCCCCTGACCATGCCCCTGCCCCAGCCCCTGCCCCTGAGCCTGCCTGACCACTCTGCCTGCCCCTGACCCTGTACCCACCTGCCTGACCACTCTGCCTGCCCCTGCCCCTGCCCCTGCCCCTGAGCCTGACCCTGACCCTGACACTGTACCCACCTGGCTGACCACACTGCCTGCCCCTGATCCTGTACCCACCTGCCTGACCACTCTGCCTGCCCCTGACCCTGCCCCTGACCCTGACCCTGAGCCTGACCCTGACACTGTACCCACCTGGCTGACCACACTGCCTGCCCCTGACCCTGACCCTGACCCTGACCGTGTACCCACCTGCCTGACCACTCTGCCTGCCCCTGACCCTGCCCCTGACCCTGTACCCACCTGCCTGACCACTCTGCCTGACCCTGACCCTGACCCTGCCCCTGAGCCTGAGCCTGACCCTGACCCTGCCCCTGAGCCTGACCCTGACCCTGCCCCTGAGCCTGACCATGAGCCTGCCCCTGGGCCTGCCCCTGCCCCTGACCCTGACCCTGACCCTGCCCCTGAGCCTGACCATGAGCCTGCCCCTGAGCCTGACCCTGACCCTGCCCCTGAGCCTGAGCCTGACCCTGACCCTGCCCCTGAGCCTGACCATGAGCCTGCCCCTGGGCCTGACCCTGCCCCTGCCCCTGAGCCTGACCATGAGCCTGCCCCTGGGCCTGTCCCTGCCTGCCGTCCTGTACCTCTACACCGTTTCTGTATTAAACATTGTTACTTCGACAGGCCATTTCTTTATGGGGAAAACAATTTGTGAGGAATAAAGATGGTTGAGGGAGCAGAGAGTGCAGAGATCATGGAATCGCCTGAAGACGATGGAGTCAGCCTATATGATTATATTATGAAATGGGGCTAGTGCCTATGCAGTACAGTTCTAATCAAATCAAATCAAATCAAATGTTATTTGTCACATACACATGGTTAGCAGATGTTAATGCGAGTGTAGCGAAATGCTTGTGCTTCTAGTTCCGACAATGCAGTAATAACCAACAAGTAATCTAACTAACAATTCCAAAACTACTGTCTTATACACAGTGTAAGGGGATAAAGAATATGTACATAAGGATATATGAATGAGTGATGGTACAGGGCAGCATACAGTAGATGGTATCGAGTACAGTATATACATATGAGATGAGTATGTAAACAAAGTAAACAAAGTGGCATAGTTAAAGTGGCTAGTGATACATGTATTACATAAGGATGCAGTCGATGATATAGAGTACAGTATATACGTATGCATATGAGATGAATAATGTAGGGTAAGTAACATTATATAAGGTAGCATTGTTTAAAGTGGCTAGTGATATATTTACATAATTTCCCATCAATTCCCATTATTAAAGTGGCTGGAGTTGAGTCAGTGTCAATGTCAGTGTGTTGGCAGCAGCCACTCAATGTTAGTGGTGGCTGTTTAACAGTCTGATGGCCTTGAGATAGAAGCTGTTTTTCAGTCTCTCGGTCCTAGCTTTGACGCACCTGTACTGACCTCGCCTTCTGGATGATAGCGGGGTGAACAGGCAGTGGCTCGGGTGGTTGATGTCCTTGATGATCTTTATGGCCTTCCTGTAACATCGGGTGGTGTAGGTGTCCTGGAGGGCAGGTAGTTTGCCCCCGGTGATGCATTGTGCAGACCTCACTACCCTCTGGAGAGCCTTACGGTTGAGGGCGGAGCAGTTGCCGTACCAGGCGGTGATACAGCCCGCCAGGATGCTCTCGATTGTGCATCTGTAGAAGTTTGTGAGTGCTTTTGGTGACAAGCCGAATTTCTTCAGCCTTCACGATGCTGTCTGTGTGAGTGGACCAATTCAGTTTGTCTGTGATGTGTATGCCGAGGAACTTAAAACTTGCTACCCTCTCCACTACTGTTCCATCGATGTGGATAGGGGGGTGTTCCCTCTGCTGTTTCCTGAAGTCCACAATCATCTCTTTAGTTTTGTTGACGTTGAGTGTGAGGTTATTTTCCTGACACCACACTCCGAGGGCCCTCACCTCCTCCCTGTAGGCCGTCTCGTCGTTGTTGGTAATCAAGCCTACCACTGTTGTGTCGTCCGCAAACTTGATGATTGAGTTGGAGGCGTGCGTGGCCACGCAGTCGTGGCTGAACAGGGAGTACAGGAGAGGGCTCAGAACGCACCCTTGTGGGGCCCCCGTGTTGAGGATCAGCGGGGAGGAGATGTTGTTGCCTACCCTCACCACCTGGGGCGGCCCGTCAGGAAGTCCAGCACCCAGTTGCACAGGGCGGGTCGAGACCCAGGGTCTCGAGCTTGATGACGAGCTTGGAGGGTACTATGGTGTTGAATGCCGAGCTGTAGTCGATGAACAGCATTCTCACATAGGTATTCCTCTTGTCCAGATGGGTTAGGGCAGTGTGCAGTGTGGTTGAGATTGCATCGTCTGTGGACCTATTTGGGCGGTAAGCAAATTGGAGTGGGTCTGGGTGTCAGGTAGGGTGGAGGTGATATGGTCCTTGACTAGTCTCTCAAAGCACTTCATGATGACGGAAGTGAGTGCTACGGGGCGGTAGTCGTTTAGCTCAGTTACCTTAGCTTTCTTGGGAACAGGAACAATGGTGGCCCTCTTGAAGCATGTGGGAACAGCAGACTGGTATAGGGATTGATTGAATATGTCCGTAAACACACCGGCCAGCTGGTCTGCGCATGCTCTGAGGGCGCGGCTGGGGATGCCGTCTGGGCCTGCAGCCTTGCGAGGGTTAATACATTTAAATGTCTTACTCACCTCGGCTGCAGTGAAGGAGAGACCGCATGTTTTCGTTGCAGGCCGTGTCAGTGGCACTGTATTGTCCTCAAAGCGGGCAAAAAGGTTATTTAGTCTGCCTGGGAGCAAGACATCCTGGTCCGTGACTGGGCTGGGTTTCAGTTGAGTGGTGGGGTGAGTTTAGATGAGTGGTGGGGTGGAGTTAGATGAGTGGAGGGGTGGAGTTAGATGAATAGGGGGTGGAGTTATATGAGTGGGGGGTTAGATGAGTGGAGG
Source organism: Oncorhynchus nerka (assembly GCF_034236695.1). Classification (NCBI taxonomy): domain Eukaryota; kingdom Metazoa; phylum Chordata; class Actinopteri; order Salmoniformes; family Salmonidae; genus Oncorhynchus; species Oncorhynchus nerka. The sequence goes on from NC_088420.1 coordinate 7,257,460, forward strand.
GGTGGAGTTAGATGAATAGGGCGGTGGAGTTAGATGCATGGGGGTGGAGGGGGTGGAGTTAGATGAGTAGGGGGGTGGAGTTAGATGAATGGGGGGTAGAGGGGGTGGAGTTAGATGAGTAGGGGGGTGGAGTTAGATGAATGGGGGGTGGAGGGGGGTGGAGTTAGATTGCAATAAGGTGCCATGGGTTAAGTGTGATGGAACTATTTTTGGCCATGGAACCTTTTTGACTAAATGAATCAATAACTTAGTTATTTAAGCTATAAGGCCTGAGGGGTGTGGTATTTAGCTAATATACCAGGGCTAAGGGCTTTTCTATTACCACGACGCAGCACAGACTGCCTGGACACTGCCCTTAGCTGTGGTATATTGGCCATATACCAGAAATCCCGAAGTACCTTATTGCTATTATAAACAGGTTACCAACGTAATTAGAGCAGTAAAAACAAATGTTTTGTCATACCTGTGGTATACTGTCCGATATACCACAGCGTTCAGCCAATCAGCATTCAGGGCTCGACCACCCAGGTTATAATATTAGATAGTCTACATATGAACCTTCATGACTAAATGGATCCATAATTTAGTCTACATATTCCACGTGAAAATTGTTGATACAGCAAAAGATGAAAGGACAGCGTGTTCAATTACACGCGGCGCCCTCCGCATTATCTAATCAGCCCTTATTCATTTTTATTTTTATCTGCATTTGATCTGGTTTTCAAATCGTCAAACGGCTTGTCCAATTAGGGTGCAGGAATGATTAAAGGCCGCTAATAAGAAACCTTAGCCATAACCCTCCTGGCCTAACACAGTGTAAAGCCTGTGCCCTGGACATGATGTGCGTGCGCTGGTAGCATAAATACTCTAATGGCCTCAATGTAGAGCATTTAAACGCCTCAGGAAGATACTGTAATAATACAATTATTTAATCTGTGTTCGAGGAGATTATTCACTCTGTATTCGAGGAGATTATTCAATCTGTATTCGAGGAGATTATTCAATCTGTATTCGAGGAGGTTAGTCCATCTGTATTCGAGGAGATTAGTCCATCTGTATTTGAGGAGATTAGTCCATCTGTATTTGAGGAGATTATTCAATCTGTATTCAAGGAGGTTATTCACTCTGTGTTCGAGGAGGTTATTCAATCTGTGTTCAAGGAGATTATTCAATCTGTATTCGAGGAGATTAGTCCATCTGTATTCGAGGAGATTAGTCCATCTGTATTTGAGGAGATTATTCCATCTGTATTCAAGGAGATTATTCACTCTGTATTCGAGGAGATTATTCACTCTGTGTTCGAGGAGATTAGTCCATCTGTATTCGAGGAGATTAGTCCATCTGTATTTGAGGAGATTAGTCCATCTGTATTTGAGGAGATTAGTCCATCTGTATTCGAGGAATGCCGTTAGTTTCATTCCTCTGTTTATGTTACGTTAATGTAAGTGCTACGGTATCTAACCCAGAAATCATTATTCATTTGGGACAGTGAAGTTAACACATTATGTGAATAGACAGTGATATGCTGTTTTTCCCTCTGTCAAATTTAATTTCAGACGAAGAGCCTGATGGAAAAATGTCAACTTGATCAAAATAAATGTTTAGAAAGAACCAGTCATTTGCTTTCACCTTTGAAAAAGCCAGGGAAACAAAACAAAAAACATGAATTGATTGTCCTTAGACTGCTTACAGGGTAAGGAAGCCAATATGATGTTTTGTAATTTGGGTGAACTATTCCTTTAAAGGAATACAGTCATGTGCAGTATGTCTCCTAGTGCGTCTGTAGTACACAGTTTGGCACTTGTGTGTTTTTTTTATTTTACCTTTATTTTACTAGGCAAGTCAGTTAAGAACAAATTCATATTTTCAATGAACTCCCTGTTCAGGGGTAGAAGGACAGATTTCGTACCTTGTCAGCTCGGGGATTTGAACTTGCAACCTTTCGGTTAGTAGTCTGATGCTCTAACCACTAGGCTACCCCGCGGGACTAAGTAGTTACTATAAAACGATGATGCTATGCCACTCTCTCTACAGGAAAGGGTTACTGACACAAATCAAATCACATTTTACTGGTCAAATACACATTTTACTGGTCAAATACACATTTTACTGGTCAAATACACATTTTACTGGTCAAATACACATTTTACTGGTCAAATCACATTTTACTGGTCAAATACACATTTTACTGGTCAAATACACATTTTACTGGTCAAATCACATTTTACTGGTCAAATACACATTTTACTGGTCAAATACACATTTTACTGGTCAAATACACATTTTACTGGTCAAATACACATTTTTTTTTTGCAGATGTCATTGAGGTTGTAGAGAAATGCTTGTGTTTCTAACTAGTAATATCTAACCATTTCACAACATCTACCCAATATACACAAATCTAAGGAAAGGAATTGAATTAAGAACATGTAAATATAAGCACGAGCAATGTTAGAGCAATGTCAGAGCAATGTTAGAGCAATGTCAGAGCAACGTCAGAGCAATGTCAGAGCAATGTCAGAGCTATGTCAGAGTAATGTCAGAGCAATGTTAGAGCAATGTCAGAGCAACGTCAGAGCAATGTCAGAGCAATGTCAGAGCTATGTCAGAGTAATGTCAGAGCAATGTTAGAGCAATGTCAGAGCAACGTCAGAGCAATGTCAGAGCAATGTCAGAGCTATGTCAGAGCAATGTTAGAGCAATGTCAGAGCAATGTTAGAGCAATGTCAGAGCAATGTTAGAGCAATGTCAGAGTAATGTCAGAGCAATGTTAGAGCAATGTCAGAGCAACGTCAGAGCAAGGTCAGAGCAAGGTCAGAGCAATGTCAAGCTATCAAATGAATGATTAGGGAAAAACAGTGCTCTTCTAGAGGGATATACTTCAGTGTAGCACGCTAAAGATTTCAGACAACACGCATAAAGTAACACACCTTCAAAAGATAACTACTTCTTCTCCAGTGTTTCTTACATGCAAAACATACTTCCTGTCTGGTACTGTCTGAAATGTGTATTTGTGTATTTATTTATTTATTTATTTATCCAAAAGACAAACCTTGTCTTCTTTTTTTTTTTTTTTTGGTGATTGAAGATTCAGTATTCTACTGTAAATGTAAAAAAATTTTAAAAGTTTCAGGAAATCTTATCTGGGTGCAATCCTAATACAGTATTTTTTATTTATTTTACCTTTATTTATTAACTAGGCAAGTCAGTTATGAACAAATTCTTATTTTCAATGACGCCCTAGGAACAGTGGGTTAACTGCCTGTTCAGGGGAAGAACGACAGAACGATTGATGTCCTCTTTAATGATTCTCAAAAAATGCATTTAAGCGTTTTGTGGCAAACGCACTAACAAATTCCTCAGCTGCCAGTTAGCTAAATGTTTATTTATACAGGTCAGAGGGAAAACGTAAACACTGTGGTTTGTGTGAGACGGCTCCCATAGTACGGCCAAGTCTGGAAGTTCTGATGCAGCACCATCCAACTATCTGTGTTGTTCATGCAACCAGGCAAGGTATTCCCTTTCATCCGGTAAGGATTTAGCTCATTAAATGTCAACAAGGTCCTTAAAGCTCGGAATACTGGGAGAAATCTCCACGGAAACCACCGTGACGAGCGGATGACAGACAGACTTCTCCCCAGTAGAAGAAGAAAAAAAAACGACTCTCCTATTGCAAAAACAAACGTCTGTTTCCTCCTTCGAAACCTGCCCCGGCACGCTACATCAGACGAGATGTTTATCGGCGCCCAGATCATCTTCACTCATTTACTGTAGTAATACCGCACTGCGATCATAGTATTTCTACCTTTTTTATTTATAGTGACAAAATAACGTCCCAGCCCGTCAACATACGGTGGTTTTCTCACCGTATGGTGAACCAGCCAGGTGACACAGTTGTTGTCTGCTTGTCTCTCAACACCGGGGCAACTCAGTCAGACCTGACTAAGCCAGCACAGAGGCCCTGTCATCCAATCATCTCTCTCCTACCCCTCACTAGGGTAAATAACTGGGCTTCAGACATGACCAATCATCAGAAGGAAAATAGGGGATAGAAAAAGAGGATGGAGACAGAGACAGAAAGAGAGAGAGAGAAAAAGAGAGAAAGAGAGAGAGAAAGAGAGAAAAAAGAGAGACAGAGAGAGAGAGAGAGAGAGAGAGAGAGAGAGGGGGGTGAGCTGTGAGTCAGGGACAGGTGGTCAGGGTCAGTGTGTCTCTCAGGTTGGCAGCTCCTCCCCGAGGGCTCTTGACAGGTTTACAGTCATCCACCCACCTGCACAAGCACACATACATATACAGACAGGCACATACTTACACTACACACGCAAACAAACTCTCTCTCTCTCTCTCTCTCTCTCTTTCTTTCTGTATCTCTCTCTCTCTCACACACACACACACACACACACACACACACACACACACACACACACAAACACACTCACACGCACACGCACACGTGCACAGGGCAGACAGCTCCAGGCTATTGATGTACTCTAGGGGGAATGTCCGGGCTATGCTAATCCGTGCCAGTTCATCAATTTACTGCTGGACCAAACAAGCTTTCTCACCCTCCACCGACAGAGGATCATGCGTCCTTCTCAAGGTTAAAAAGTTTACCACGAGAACATTGGCCACTTCTCTGTGAATGCATCTCTACATGTGCGTTAGAGATGTCAACGATGAGTATGATGTGTCCTCCTCTCTACCGCCCAGGAAGCTCAGATTCAAACTCCCATTAAGACAGCTCTGCAAGCGTTATAATTTTTAAAAAATACATTCGTTACTTACCAAATATGGAGTTTCACTGAGCGACTATCTTCATTTAAGTAAGATACTTTCAAACAAAGGTCTAGATACACATTTTTATTTTACCTTTATTTAAATAGGCAAGATCAGTTAAGAAAAAATTCTTATTTTCAATGACGGCCTAGGAACAGTGGGTTAACTGCCTGTTCAGGGGCAGAACGACAGATTTGTAACTTGTCAGCTCGGGGGTTTGAACTTGCAACCTTCCGCTTATTAGTCCAACACTCTAACCACTAGGCTACCCACATTTACAAGAAACAGAAAAAAAATGCCTGTTCAGCACCTCCAATGTATTGAGTTTCTGCAGACTTCCGACCTGTGTGTGGCAGTAATGAGTGATTTACATTGTGGATGCTGAATAGGCATTTTATTGAAGTCGCTTGTCCATTTTTATTAAGTCCTTTTTTTCTTTATTTCTTTTACATAATGGTCATAACAGGAGTAAAAAAACAACAACCTGTAGACAAACGCCTGAAGGTCAAGGACAGGAACAAGTAGTCCTGCTACGACCACCGCCGAGTCATCAAACTGAGCAAAAGTACAATATAGGAATAAAGTTGGAATCCTTTTAGACTCTGTATGTGGCAGGGGACTACAATCCATGACGGATTACAAAGGAAGACCCAGCTGTGCCTAACAATGCCTCTACCAGGCCAACTCAATGCATTTTAATGCACGCTATAAGACAATTAAAAAACATTGTGCCCCGTTTCGAGGTCCGTCACCAACGGATATTGCTCTTTCTCGGAGCACGTGCAACCTCTCCTTGTCCCAGTCTGTGATCCACACATGTTTTAAGATGACCACCATCATCCCTGTTCACAAGAACTCTAAGGCTTTATGCCACAATACCTACCACCCTGTAGCCCTCACTTCTGTAATCATGAAGTGCTTTGAGAGGCTGGATATGGCTCACATCAACTCTATCATCCCAGACCCACTTCAATTTACACACCGCCCCAACAGATCCATAGATGACGCATTCTCAATTGCACTCCACATTGCTTTTACCCAAGTAGATGAGAGGAATACTTACGTGAGAATGCTGTCCATTAACTACAGAGCAGCGTTCAACACCATTGTCCATTGTCCCCTCCAAGCTCGTCACCAAGCTTAGGACTCTGGGTCTGAACACCTCCCTCTGCAACTGGGTCCTGGACTTCCTGAAGGGCCGACCCCAGTTGGTGAGGGTAGGCAACATCACGTTCGCGCGCTGATCCTCAACACAGAGGTGTTTAGTCCCCACATGTACTCCTTGTTCACCCATGTCTCCAACACCAACAATTTGTGGGGTACAGAGATGGGGTAGTTGTTCAAAAATCATGTTAAACTGCTATAAATGGTCAATTTATTTCATCTTTACGTGGATCATAATATTACAGTATGTATGCAATTTCCCCAACTGCTGACCTGGCTGTGACAAGGCTACAGTCTGATTTTGCAGCTCCACAGGATGCCCTTACTAATTTACAACGGGTATTTAATAAATGGCAAAACTAAATATATGTTGTTTTTAAGTTCTGGTAAGATTGTCTCAGAAGGATGACATCTTTACTCATCAGATGGTTCTATAAATCAAAACGAGTCCCTGCGTACAAATACCTTGGTATTTAGATTGACAATGATTTAGCGTTTAAAGAACACACGACTGAGTTTTAGGGGGTAGGGTAGGGTTGAGGATACGAACCCGGTTTAGGGTAAGGTTTAGGGGGTAGGGTAGGGTTGAGGATACGAACCCGGTTTAGGGTAAGGTTTGAGGATACGAACCCGGTTTAGGGTAAGGTTTTGGGGGTAGGGTAGGGTTGAGGATATGAACCCGGTTTAGGGTAAGGTTTAGGGGGTAGGGTTGAGGATACGAACCCGGTTTAGGGTAAGGTTTAGGGGTAGGGTTTAGGATACGAACCCGGTTTAGGGTAAGGTTTAAGGGGTAGGGTAGGGTTGAGGATACGAACCCGGTTTAGGGTAAGGTTTAGGGGGTAGGGTAGGGTTGAGGATACAAACCCGGTTTAGGGTAAGGTTTAGGGGGTAAGGTAGGTTTGAGGATACGAACCCGGTTTAGGGTAAGGTTTAGGGGTAGGGTTGAGGATACGAACCCGGTTTAGGGTAAGTTTTAGGGGGTAGGGTAGGGTTGAGGATATGAACCCGGTTTAGGGTAAGGTTTAGGGGGTAGGGTAGGGTTGAGGATACGAACCCGGTTTAGGGGGAAGGGTAGGGTTAAGGATGGAACCCGGTTTAGGGGTAGGGTAGGGTTGAGGATACGAACCAGGTTTAGGGTAAGGTTTAGGGGGTAGGGTAGGGTTGAGGATACGAACACGGTTTAGGGGGTAGGGTAGGGTTGAGGATACGAACCCGGTTTAGGGTAAGGTTTAGGTGGTAGGGTAGGGTTGAGGATACGAACCAGGTTTAGGGTAAGGTTTAGGAGGTAGGGTAGGGTTGAGGATACGAACCCGGTTTAGGGGGGCGAACCCGGTTTAGGGTAAGGTTTAGGGGTTAAATTTGGGTGGATGATACGAACCCGGTTTAGGGTAAGGTTTAGGTTTAGGGGGTAGGGTAGGGTGGAGGATACGAACCCGGTTTAGGGTAAGGTTTAAGGGGTAGGGTAGGGCTGAGAGTTCAAACCCAGTTTTTAGGTAAGGTTTAGGGGGTAGGGTAGGGCTGAGAGTTCGAACCCAGTTTTTTAGGTAAGGTTTAGGGGGTAGGTTTGGACTGAGGATACTAACCCGGTTAGGGTAAGGGTTTAGGTTTAGGCAGTAGGGTTGGGTAGAGAATATGAACCCTGTTTATTGACCAACAGCATTTATATTAATAGTGAACATAACAGGTCCTTGTATCGACCCCTGCGGTACACATTTATGTACTTCTAGACTTAACCCCATCAATCACGATGGCCTGAGTTCCGTCACTAAGATAATCATGAAACCATCAACAGGCGTCAGAGCTCAGGCCTATCGAGGACAACTTATTCAATAACATAGCATGATCAACTTTCCACATTGCCAGCTCGGGTATTCAAACGGTCAACCTTTTGGTTTCTGGCCCAACACTCTAACCGCTAGGCTACCTTGCACCCTGCCGCCCCGTAGGTGAATAAGAAATCTCATGCATTTGAAATGTCCATTTCCTATATTCAGATTTGTGTATTTTTTTCTGAGGGGGAAAGCGTCAAATAAATATTTATGAAGATGTCAGTTTGGGTTGTAGAGTTATTTTGCTTTGAAAAAATAAACATTTCACAATATTCACTTGACCGAGCAGAGCTAATATTTATTCAGCAATGTGTTCTCTGGACCTTGTTGAATTGAGATAGCGTATTCTGAAATGTATGTAAAAGAAAAGGACAGTTTCCTTGAACTCTTCCGTGTTTTAACATCTTAACATGCAAATGAGGCTGGTAGTCAGTCATATTAATTGCAAAAGTACTATTTGTGTGTGACCACATGCACACACACTGAAAAAAATACCTAAATATAAAAATTAGTTTTATCAGTGATGCTTTTGAAATCTAACTAGTTATTAGTATGTTAACTCCATACCCCACAAGCCCTGAGCCTAGTTTGCATAAATGAAACTTCCACTACTATAACTTCCCTTCTACAGAATTAGCTCTCGAGTCAGCACATTCTGATCTTAATTCCCAAAGATCAGAGAGTTCCCAGTAAATCCTGTCACTTTCATCGTCCAATATAAGACATGCCATTTGTTTTTCATCAGGCTTTCTGTATGATAGTGGATTTAAAATCTGTAATCATGCTGATAAGGACAGTGGAAGGAGGAAAGAAAGAGAAGAGAGAGAGAGAGAGAGAGAGAGAGACAGAGAGAGAGACAGAGAGAGAGACAGAGAGAGAGAGACAGAGAGAGACACAGAGAGAGAGAGAGAGACAGAGACAGAGAGAGACAGAGAGACAGAGAGAGAGACAGAGACAGAGAGAGAGACAGAGACAGAGAGAGAGACAGAGACAGAGAGAGAGACAGAGAGAGAGACAGAGACAGAGAGAGAGACAGAGACAGAGACAGAGAGAGAGAGAGAGAGAGAGAGAGACAGAGACAGAGAGAGAGAGAGACAGAGACAGAGACAGAGACAGAGACAGAGACAGAGAGAGAGAGAGAGAGAGAGAGACAGAGACAGAGACAGAGACAGAGACAGAGAGAGACAGAGACAGAGACAGAGACAGAGACAGAGACAGAGACAGAGACAGAGACAGAGACAGAGAGAGAGACAGAGAGAGAGACAGAGAGAGAGAGACAGAGAGAGAGACAGAGAGAGAGAGAGAGACAGAGACAGAGAGAGACAGAGAGAGAGAGAGAGAGACAGAGACAGAGAGAGAGAGAGACAGAGAGACAGAGAGAGAGAGAGAGAGACAGAGACAGAGACAGAGAGAGACAGAGACAGAGAGAGAGAGAGAGAGAGAGAGAGAGAGACAGAGACAGAGACAGAGACAGAGAGAGAGACAGAGACAGAGACAGAGAGAGAGAGAGAGAGAGAGACAGAGAGAGAGACAGAGAGAGAGACAGAGAGAGACAGAGAGAGAGAGACAGAGACAGAGAGAGAGACAGAGACAGAGAGAGAGACAGAGACAGAGACAGAGACAGAGACAGAGACAGAGACAGAGACAGAGAGAGAGAGAGAGAGAGACAGAGACAGAGACAGAGACAGAGACAGAGACAGAGACAGAGACAGAGACAGAGACAGAGACAGAGACAGAGACAGAGACAGAGACAGAGACAGAGACAGAGACAGAGACAGAGACAGAGAGAGACAGAGAGAGAGAGAGAGAGAGACAGAGACAGAGACAGAGAGAGAGAGAGAGACAGAGACAGAGACAGAGACAGAGAGAGAGAGAGAGAGAGAGAGAGAGAGCTGTGCACAAAGTAAGTTCTTGTGCCGATGCTAAGCTGCTAAAAAAATTATGAGTAGCACAGCAGATGTAAGTTAACTGCCTATAGTTAGGGCCTGATAAAATGAAACAGTCAATGGATGACCTTTTCTCTCATAGCCACAGCAAAACACAGAAAGGGGCACATCATTTAATTTGAAGAGCAAAGGCTTGTCAATTGGAACATGCTTCGTTACTCACAACGCTCCTTGTGTTCTTGACATGATGTTCCACGGTCTCACCCTTGGTAGCAACTGTGTTTCGTTGCATGTTTGACATCCACAGACGGAGAGGATGATGGCGACTTATTGAAGGTAGACGCAGCAATATGACATCATCATACGTAATGGGGTGACTTCCTGCTTACAAAAATCTGCAAACAATGATGTTCAAATCGACCAAGACAACTACTTTAGGTTTTTCTCAATGTGGACCTGTTTCAAGACTACAACTCTTCTCAATGTGGACCTGTCTCAAGACTACAACTCTTCTCAATGTGGACCTGTCTCAAGACTACAACTCTTCTCAATGTGGACCTGTCTCAAGACTACAACTCTTCTCAATGTGGACCTGTCTCAAGACTACAACTCTTCTCAATGTGGACCTGTCTCAAGACTACAACTCTTCTCAATGTGGACCTGTCTCAAGACTACAACTCTTCTCAATGTGGACCTGTCTCAAGACTACAACTCTTCTCAATGTGGACCTGTCTCAAGACTACAACTCTTCTCAATGTGGACCTGTCTCAAGACTACAACTCTTCTCAATGTGGACCTGTCTCAAGACTACAACTCTTCTCAGTGTGGACCTGTCTCAAGACTACAACTCTTCTCAATGTGGACCTGTCTCAAGGCTGATTTTGAATTCTGTTGTTGTTCATGTCTGTAAGCAGGAAGTTGCCCGACTACGATGATATCACATTGCTAGATGGACCTTTAAGATTTGTCACAGCCAACCTGCCGTAAACTGATGATCACAAAGGTTTTTTTCCCCCCCTAGATTTTCTGATTGCAGAATTGGACCCATCTGGCTCCTGTTGGTAGCCCAGCTCAAAGCACTTGACCTAGGGCATATGGCTGGGTTCACATGCCAGACACAACTCCTCATAACCCAGCCCAACTGGCCCCCAGGGGCCATGCAGGAAATAGCTGCTGTCACAAGCAGTTGGGCTTTCATTAGTTTCTCAGCCAGAGGAGCACTTGGGTGGAGAGAGGAAGAGCGTGAGGCACTGTGAATCTATCCCAACATAACTTAAACGGCTCCTTCTCCTCTTCTGTTCTCATTCAGCCACTGGGTGTGTCCCAACATAACTTAACTGCTCCTTCTCCTCTTCTGTTCTCATTCGCCCACTGGGTGTGTCCCAACATAATTAAACGGCTCATTCTCCTAAAAAAGAAAAGTGTGTAAGAACTGGACAAGCTGAGAGAGAATGGTATTGCACAAGATAAGAGAAAGGGTATTTGGAGTAATAAAACATCAGAGAGAGTGAGAGAGAGAGAGAGAGAGAGAGAGAGAGAGATGTCTTTCAGCTGATTAGATGATGGTTGCTCAGGTGTGCTGTAAGTACAGAGGCTCCACCCCTAGCTCTATTTGCTACGGTTCATGGGCGTGACCCAATTCCAGGTGGGCACAGGCTTAGACAGGTTGCCAACTTCAAATCCTATGTGATCTGCCTGAAGACACGCAATGATTTTCAATGAGCTCACGCTTGCAATATTGATCGCAATCTGAAGCCAGGATTATAAATGTGGAAAGAACTTTCCTATGACATAGCACAAGCTAACGTAGGCATAAGTGTCTCCAATGTACATAAACGTCTGTGTTTGCTAACAGGCGTGTTGCGATATCTCTCAGTGTTTGCTGCAAGTGCTGGTGTGACATCATACACACTTACACCCCACCAGACACCCCACCAGACACCCCACCAGGGGTCTTTTCACAGTCCCCAGGTCCAGAACACATTCCAGGAAAAGTACAGTATTATACAGAGCCACAGGTGCATGGAACTCCCTTCCATCTTATATAGTGAACAGCAAACCTGGTTTCAATAAATAAATATAAAGGGACACCTCATGGCACAATGCACCTCTCCCCCATGTGACCTACTTGTTGTGTGTATGTACTGACATGTACGTGTAACTGATAGATCCACACACACACACACACACACACACACACACACACATCTTTTCGTAATGTGTCGGACCCCGGTAAGAGTAGCTGTTGCCATTGGCTTTGAGGATCATAATAAATGAAATCATTCAAATGGAGTGTGTAAAGGACCACTACAATATTATAATGAGTAATGTCACTTCCCACTCTGCTATATGCTGCAGACTCTAAATGAAAAGACCTCCATGCTAACCACACTAGGTGGATTTGACCCGACATCACCTGAGTATTTACCAGGCAGGCGTCACCTCATACCCATTTAGGCGCCTTAATTACAGAGTTTGTGAGCAATTACGCCTCAGGTTTTTTTCTTCTTTTCACACCTGGGAGACCCGTCAAGATTCCTTCACATCAACGAGGTCTCCATGCGTGTTTGGGTTGGCACTGGACGCGCCGTTGGAAGGAGAAAAATGTTTGTCTAAAATGGGAGGAGAATGAAAGATAAAATGGGAGTAGAATGACAGATTTCAACAAAGCTGGAGTTGAGCTATAACTCAGGAATCAAGTCTCAGTATGGCAGTAGACACACTGTCATACTAATAATAGATTTTGTTATATAGTGAACATTTTGGGTTCAACTCCTGCAGGGATCACACACACTAAGCAGCTTTGGATAGAAGTGTCTGCTAAGTGGTATATATTTTATTATTATTACCCATGTCAACATAGAGCTACATAACCAATCTGGCAACCAATCCAAACCAACCTGGCAACCAGGCTATACCAAGCTGGAAACCAGGCTATACCAAGCTGGAAACCAGAGTATACCAAGCTGGAAACCAGGCTATACCAAGCTGGAAACCAGGCTACGCCAACCTGGCAGCCAGGCTATGCCAACCTGGCAACCAGGCTATACCAAGCTGGAAACCAGGCTATACCAAGCTGGAAACCAGGCTACGCCAACCTGGCAGCCAGGCTATGCCAACCTGGCAACCAGAGTATACCAAGCTGGAAACCAGGCTATACCAAGCTGGAAACCAGGCTACGCCAACCTGGCAGCCAGGCTATGCCAACCTGGCAACCAGGCTATACCAAGCTGGAAACCAGGCTATACCAAGCTGGAAACCAGGCTACGCCAACCTGGCAGCCAGGCTATGCCAACCTGGCAACCAGGCTATACCAAGCTGGAAACCAGGCTATACCAAGCTGGAAACCAGGCTACGCCAACCTGGCAGCCAGGCTATGCCAACCTGGCAACCAGGCTATACCAAGCTGGAAACCAGGCTATACCAAGCTGGAAACCAGGCTATTCCAAGCTGGCAACCAGGCTATACCAACATGGCAACCAGGCAATACCAACCTGGCCACCAGGCTATAGCAACCTGGCAAACAGGCTTCATTGTTTATTGTCCTTAAATTCAAAAGAGGATCTCGTTTGAGGTGTTGCCATAGCAATACAGGATGCTATTTATCAATACAGGATGCTATTTATCAATACAGGATGCTATTTATCATTTACATTTACATTTAAGTCATTTAGCAGACGCTCTTATCCAGAGCGACTTACAAATTGGATTTATCAATACAGGATGTTATTTATCAATACAGGATGTTATTTATCAATACAGGATGTTATTTATCAATACAGGATGCTATTTATCAATACAGGATGTTATTTATCAATACAGGATGTTATTTATCAATACAGGATGCTATTTATCAATACAGGATGTTATTTATCAATACAGGATGTTATTTATCAATACAGGATGCTATTTATCAATATATCAATACAGGATGTTATTTATCAATACAGGATGTTATTTATCAATACCTTTTTTACAGCCCCAAAACATTCAATTCAATATAACACATAACTGTGAAGGCATTACAATATAACACATAACTGTGAAGGCATTACAATATAACACATAACTGTGAAGGCATTACAATATAACACATAACTGTGAAGGCATTACAATATAACACATAACTGTGAAGGCATTACAATATAACACATAACTGTGAAGGCATTACAATATAACACATATCTGTGAAGGCATTACAATATAACACATAACTGTGAAGGCATTACAATATAACACATAACTGTGAAGGCATTACAATATAACACATAACTGTGAAGGCATTACAATATAACACATAACTGTGAAGGCATTACAATATAACACATAACTGTGAAGGCATTACAATATAACACATAACTGTGAAGGCATTACAATATAACACATATCTGTGAAGGCATTACAATATAACACATAACTGTGAAGGCATTGCAATATAACACATAACTGTGAAGGCATTACAATATAACACATAACTGTGAAGGCATTACAATATAACACATAGCTGTGTAGTCACTAAAAGGTAGCACATAGCTGTGAAAGCAATTCAACATAACACATATTTGTGAAGTCACTACAATATAACACATAGTTGTGAATTCACTAAAAGGTAGCACATAGCTGTGAAGTCACTAAAAGGTAGCACAAAGCTGTGAAAGCAATTCAACATAACACATATCTGTGAAGTCACTACAATATAACAATTAGCTGTGAAGTCACTAAAAGGTAGCACATAGCTGTGAAGTCATGACAACATAACATATAACTGTGAATTAATTTCAATATAACGCGTAGCGCTAAAGTCGTAACATATAGCTAGCTGTAGTATACAATAGGAGAGTATAGCATTACAGTGTAGCATAACGTATAGTATAACATAATATAGTATGGTATAGTATAATATAGTATGGAATAACATAACTCAGCATAGTATAGTATAGTATAACAGTGTGTGGTGTAGTATACAATAGGAGAGTATAGCATTACAGTGTAGCATAACGTATAGTATAACATAATATAGTATGGTATAGTATAATATAGTATGGAATAACATAACTCAGCATAGTATAGTATAGTATAACAGTGTGTGGTGTAGTATACAATAGGAGAGTATAGCATTACAGTGTAGCATAACGTATAGTATAACATAATATAGTATGGTATAGTATAATATAGTATGGAATAACATAACTCAGCATAGTATAGTATAGTATAACAGTGTGTGGTGTAGTATATAATAGGAGAGTATAGCATTACAGTGTAGTATAACGTATAGTATAATATAGTATAATATAACATAGCATAGTATAACATAATATAGTAGGGTATAGTATAATATAATATGGAATAACATAACTCAGCATAGTATAGTATAGTATGACAGTGTGTGGTGTAGTATACTATAGTATATAGTATGGTATAGTATAACATAGTATAGTACAGTATAGTCGAGTGGAGTAATGTACGGTATAACAAAGCATTGCAAGTTTGCAAGTTCAAACCCCCGAGCTGACAAGGTACAAATCTGTCGTTCTGCCCCTGAACAGGCAGTTAACCCACTGTTCCTAGGCCGTCATTGAAAATAAGAATTTGTTCTTAACTGACTTGCCTAGTTAAATACAGGAAAAAAATATATATATTTTGGTATAGGATAGTTTATAATATTAAAAACTAGGTCTAAGGCCTCAGAACAGCCCTTGTTCAGAACAGACCATCACTATACGAGTATCCTTGATTGATTTGGCGTGGGCTACGGCCAAACAGTAGCCTGTCTTGTGTTTGGTTAATAAACCGTGAATTCGTAAACTCACACCTCTGTCTGTACAATTGTTCATTTATGATCTAGCCAGGTCATTACATTGTTGTCAGAAGTAAAAATGTGGATAAAAGTTAACCAGCTAGCTAGCTGACGTTCTGTGGAGAACAGAGGTTGAACATTTCTTCAAGGAAGCTGGAGGTAGGAGACAATTGTGACTCGAGGAGGAGGTGCTTGTGCATGGATGCACCTCGGAGGAGGAGTATCTGGAGGAGGAGATCGCCAGGGCAACAGAGCACAGAGGCCGCTTGAGGGTGACTGCTAGAACGATGGCGGCTGTAGAAGGCATGAGTGCCTTGTGGGGATTCTGGTGGGTGGACCGAAGGGGCGACTTCGGCGCTGCTTGACGAGAAGGCTGGGGCTCAGAATGTAAATAAACATGGCGGCGCACATGTTCCCGATTGCCTCCGTATCTGTTAATGATAAAGACTCTGGTAAAGCAGATTGGGAAGCTTTTCATGCTTTCAGTTTGAACTGTTCGCTCATTCTAAAGGGGTGGTCGAATGAAGATAGGCCCACTGCAGCTGGCTTTGTGCCTCACAGATGATGCTCTGTCCTGTTTGATACTGATTAGCCCCGAGGACAGGCGGGATTATGGGGCTTTAGTTGGAACACTGAGGATGCGCTTTGGACACTGTGTGTACAGCCTGGGCTGCTGCACTCTGAACTGAGTAATAGACAACAGGCAGCCTGGAGAACCACTGTGGGTGCTAGCTAATGACATTGAGAGTCTCTCTCAGCGGGCATATGCTCACATGCCCCACCTCCGTGCAGAGCGAGCTAGCACGGGACCAGTTCATACAGGCACTCTCTCCTACGGAGCTGCGCATACAGACCCAGCTGTCTCATCCTTTGTCATTGCAGATAGCCTTGGAGAATGCTTTGGAGAGGGAGCTGGTGTAGGATGGGGCTTTGGCTGGGTCTTCAGTTGGGGCTTCGGTGTGGGTGCAGGGAGACACACCCACTATACGGGCTGTGGTGCAGAGCAGTCCAAAGCCTGAAAAGCCTGCATGGGTGACTGAAATGACTGAACAAAGTAGTACTGTGTCACCACAGCTGGGGGTGTGGCCAGCAAGGGCATCTGCGCCGGGATTTCCCCATGTGTTGGGCGCTTTTGTGATGTCCCTGTCACTGTGGAGGGGGTGTCGTGCTCTGCCCTGGTGGACACTGGGGCCACAATAACCCTGGTGAGGCCGGATATTGTGCCATGTTGGACTCAGTTTGAGCCCACACAGTCACAGGTGAGCTTGCACCCATGAACGGGAAGGGAATAATGACTCTGACAGTAGGGGGCCTGGATTGTGTGTCATCCTGTGTGGGTGGCGGCTGTGCAGGACCATTGTTTCCTGGGATTGGACATTCTTAGGAGCACAGGCTGAGGGCACGCTGATCATCCAGGGGGGGCCCCAGACTCCTAATGTCACATTCACACAACTCAACAACCCCTTTACTCCAACAGTTAAAGCAACAGAGACTCATGGCTGTCCCCCCTCCCCCCACACATCTGTGTGTGCCTTTTCCCCAGCCCCTCTATCACCTATGGCTGAGTGTTACATTCCCACAGCTACCTCCATGACAGATCCCTACGTGAGCTCGGCCTCCCCCCCAGCCCAGCTACCCCAAATGGGAGAGGAGAGGACACTGAGGGAGATATGGGAGAGGAACTGCGTTGGTCTTGACCCTGAGAAGCAGGAACGGTTGCGGTAGTTGCTGATTGAATTCAGAGTAATCTTTTGCGCTGAGTGAGGAAGAGGTGGGTCAGACTCATCTGGTGCAGCATGATCACAGGTGGCGTGACCTGTGTCGGTCACAGGTGATGTTCGGCCCATCAAGGTGCGTCCCCGCCGTACCCCGCGGGCACGCCAGGAGGCGGCAGACAAGGCTGTGTGGGAGATGCAGCGGGCAGACTTCATCAAGCCACCCAGTCATCACGGTTTCTAAGAAAGGTGTGCAAGCTGAGGTTCTGTGTGGACAACAGACAGCCACCCAGTCGTCACGGTTTCTAAGAAAGATGAGCAAGCTGAGGTTCTGTGTGGACAACAGACAGCCCCCAGTCGTCACGGTTTCTAAGAAAGGGGGCAAGCTGAGGTTCTGTGTGGACAACAGACAGCCCCCAGTCGTCACGGTTTCTAAGATAGGTGTGCAAGCTGAGGTTCTGTGTGGACAACAGACAGCCCCCCACTCGTCACGGTTTCTAAGAAAGGTGTGCAAGCTGAGGTTCTGTGTGGAAAACAGACAGCCCCCCAGTCGTCACGGTTTCTAAGAAAGGTGTGCAAGCTGAGGTTCTGTGTGGACAACAGACAGCCACCCAGTCGTCACGGTTTCTAAGAAAGGTGTGCAAGCTGAGGTTCTGTGTGGACAACAGACAGCCACCCAGTCGTCACGGTTTCTAAGAAAGGTGTGCAAGCTGAGGTTCTGTGTGGACAACAGACAGCCCCGCAGTCGTCACGGTTTCTAAGAAAGGTGTGCAAGCTGAGGTTCTGTGTGGACAACAGACAGCCACCCAGTCGTCACGGTTTCTAAGAAAGGTGTGCAAGCTGAGGTTCTGTGTGGACAACAGACAGTCCCCAGTCGTCACGGTTTCTAAGAAAGATGAGCAAGCTGAGGTTCTGTGTGGACAACAGACAGCCCCCAGTCGTCACGGTTTCTAAGAAAGGGGGCAAGCTGAGGTTCTGTGTGGACAACAGACAGCCCCCCAGTCGTCACGGTTTCTAAGAAAGGTGTGCAAGCTGAGGTTCTGTGTGGACAACAGACAGTCCCCCAGTCGTCACGGTTTCTAAGAAAGGTGTGCAAGCTGAGGTTCTGTGTGGACAACAGACAGCCCCCCAGTCGTCACGGTTTCTAAGAAAGGTGTGCAAGCTGAGGTTCTGTGTGGACAACAGACAGCCCCCCAGTCGTCACGGTTTCTAAGAAAGGTGTGCAAGCTGAGGTTCTGTGTGGACAACAGACAGCCACCCAGTCGTCACGGTTTCTAAGAAAGGTGTGCAAGCTGAGGTTCTGTGTGGACAACAGACAGCCCCCCAGTCGTTACGGTTTCTAAGAAAGGTGTGCAAGCTGAGGTTCTGTGTGGACAACAGACAGCCACCCAGTCGTCACGGTTTCTAAGAAAGGTGTGCAAGCTGAGGTTCTGTGTGGACAACAGACAGCCCCCCAGTCGTCACGGTTTCTAAGAAAGGTGTGCAAGCTGAGGTTCTGTGTGGACAACAGACAGCCGAATGAGGTAACCAGGAAGGACTCATACCTCATACCATGCATTGATGAGTTGCTGGACCTGGCTAGGGGGTCCACCTGGTTCTCTTTACTAGACCTCCGCAGTGACCCCAGGTAGGTTTCCCTTTACCCAGAGCCCAGAGCCAAAACTGCGTTCTCCCTTAACAGAGGACATTGGCAGTTCAAGGTCCTGTGCTTTGGCCTGTGCAACGCTCAGGCTAATTTTGAGCGTTTGATGGACAGGGTGCTGAATGGCATTCCCTGAGAGGAGTGTCTGGTATACCTCAACGACATCCTGGCCAATGGCAGCTCCTTCCAGTCAGCCCTGGGAGCGCTATGGCGTGTGTTGGAGAGGGTGGCTGCCACAGGCCTGAAACTCCACGCCAAGAAGTGCCACTTCATGGGCCACCGAGTGGGAAGGAGGGGATCAGCACCATGGAGGACAAGGTGGGGGCTGTCTAAGACTGGCCTATCCCCACCGACCAGCATCAGCTGAAGAGCTTCCTGGGCCTGGCCTCGTACTACAAGAGGTTTTTATGGGGCTTCCTGGGCCTGGCCTAGTACTACAGATGGTTTGTACGGGGCTACTCAAGCATTGCTGCTCCCCTGATCCGTCTGCTAGCGCAGGACAAGGCCTTAACTTGGACAGTGGAGTGAGAGGATGCCTTCAACACCCTCAAATGTGCACTGATCGATGTCCCTGTGCTCGCCCCCCTCGTGACTTCACCTTGTCCTTTATCCTGGACACAGACAAGAGCAATGTGGGCTTGGTTGGGGAGGGGAAGAGAGTGGTGGCGTAACTTCAGCAAAACATTCAACAAACATGAGCGCCGCTACTGTGTCACCCAGAGGGCGCTCCTTGCTGTTGTGGCTTCCATCAAATACTTCAAGTACTACCTGGGTTGCCTGCCCTTTACTGTTAGGACTGACCACTCTGATCTCCAGTGGCTCATGTCTTTCAGAGAGCCAGAGGGGCAGGTGGCACGCTGGATGGAGGAGCTTCAGCCGTATGACTTCACAGTGGTGCACAGGGCAAGGGCACGCAGCTCCAACTCCGACGCCATGTTCCGTCGGCCCTGTACTGCAGACGGCTGCCACTGTGAGCGGAGAGAGGGAAGTGAGAGACAGAGCTGTGTGCAGAGGAAGGGGTCTGTGCCACAGTGTGTCGGGCGCTGGGACCTGTCTGCCGTGAGCTGCAGCCTGTCGACGTGGCTGCATGTGGGCAGCAGCAGGGACAGGACACAGACCTACAGCCGGTGCTACAGTGGGTAGAGGCGCAGCTGTGGGAGGTGTCAGCACAGAAGGGCCCTCCATGCCGTTCTCATGCTCAGCTCCAAGAGTTCCCAGTTGCAGCTCCCATGGAGAGGGTGGGAGTGGATATAGTTGGGCCTTTCCCCACCACAGACAGTAAAAACCGCTGGGTGCTCACGGCCAAGGACTATTTCACAAAATGGCTCGAGGCCTAAGCTCTGCCTGACCAGGAGCCAAAGACCATCGTCGACGCGGGGACATCGGGGATGTTCAGCAAGTTTGGAGCTGCTGAGTCCATCCACTGCAACCAAGGCAGAAACTTTGAGTCCTGTGTGTTCGCCACCATGTGTGAGAGGCTGGGTATGCACGAGACCGGCCCCCTGGATAGCGCTCCTGCTCCTCCCGGGGCCGAAGTATGCCCGGAGACTGCAGGACAGCCTGGAGAAAACCCACACCTTCGCCAGAGAGCAGCTGGTGAATGCAGGTGTGAGGCAGAAGAGGAACTATGACGTGCACACCCGGGGAAGGCACTTTGTGGCTGGGGAGCTGGTCTGGGTCTACAGCCCCCTTAGAAAGAAAGGCAGATGCCCCAAGTTGGACATCCACTGGGTGGGACCCTGCAGCATCCTGGAGAAGGTAGGGGAGGTTGTGTACCAGGTGCATCTTTCTCTCCCTGGCGCTGCACTGGGACAGGTTAGCCTCTATACTGAGGGGCCTCTTCTCCCCAATCCACAGGGACCCCCACAATTCCCCTCTCAGGCAATGACGTTCCCCAAGCACCCACCCTCAGGGGTTTGGCTGGGAGTGGAGCATCACAAGTTTAAGACCATGCTTATCCATTTTTTTTGCCATCTGGTCTTAACAAGAGATGGTCACGGTTATTTTATACGGGTATCCTTCATTGATTTGGCGTAGGCTACGGCCTAACAGTAGCCTGTCTTGAGTTTGGTTAATAAACCGTCAATTCGTAAACTCATACCTCAGTCTGTACAATTCTTAATTTATGATCTAGCCAGGTCATTACAGTACAGTATAGTGTAATATTGAATAGTTTAGTACAGGATAGTCAAGTAGATTTGTGTATAGTATAACATAGTATAGTATAATATTGTATATAGCAATGTGTAGTATAATATTACATAGCATACACTAGCATTGTATAGTATACTATAGTATAGTATATTACAGTATAGTTGAGTAGATTAGATAAGTGCATAGTATAATACAGTATAGCATAACATAGTACAGTGGTGTAATACATAGTACAGCATAGTATAGTGTAACATATTACAGTATAGTATAACATAGTATACCATAGTATAGTATATTATAGTATGGAATAACAGAGCTCATTATAGTATATTATTGTATAAAATAGTATAGTATACCATAGTATATTGCAGTATAGTAGAGTAGAGCAGTGTATTGTATAGTATACTATATTATAGTATAGTGCAGTATAGTTGAGTAGATTAGACAAGTGCATAGTATAATACAGTATAGTATAAAATAGTACAGTCTTGTGTTACATAGTATAGCATAGTATAGTATAGTGTAACATATTACAGTATAGTATAACACAGTATAGCATAGTATAGTATATTACGGTATGGAATAACATAGCTCATTATAGTATATTATAGTATAAAATAGTATAGTATAACATAGTATATTGTAGTATAGCATAGTAGAGTAGAGCAGAGTATAGTATAGCACAGTATAGTATGGTATAACACAGTATAGTATATCCTAGTGTAGTATAGTGTAGCATGGAACGCCATAGTATAGTATAGTAGTATTGTATACCACAGTATAGTATAGTATAACGTCGTATAGTGTAGAATAGTATAGTTTAACATAGTATAACACAGTGTAGTATACTAAAGTGTAGGGTAACCAGGATTGGGGAGTAACGGATATAATCTGTTAGATGAAAGGGATTACTAAAATACGGTAACTGTAATCTGTTACGTTACTAGCAAAAAATATAGTATTCCGATTACAGATACTTTTGAAAAACCACATGATTACTTCGAGCATTCCTTTTAAATTCAGAGAGGATGTTTCCAGAAGAAAAAAAATCTTTGACATTTCGCTGTTTTTCTCAATGACATTCAAATCAGAGCTGGAAAAAAAATGGCGCAGGTTTCAGTTTGTTCTACCTGAGCGAGTCTTACAACAACAGAGACCAGTGACACACCAAATGTGTTTGATGAATCGCTGGAATGTTTTTTGTTTTTTTAGGCTACAGTCCAAGCTATGTCTTCTAATAGTGCAACTGCTGTCAGCATCCAAAGATGATCGAACTTGAATAAACGCTTGGAGGTAAGGGTGACGGTGGTGGCGTAGTCTACGGCGATACTGATATCACTTACTATTGATCTATATAGTACATTGATGTGAATCACACTGCTGCTCTCTCATTGAGCGGTTTGCGGCTTACGGATAGTGGTTGTTGTGGTTGTTGTGGTTGCTGTGGTTGTTGTGGTTGTTGTGGTTGTTGTGGTTGCTGTGGTTGTTGTGGTTGTTGTGGTTGCTGTGGTTGTTGTGGTTGCTGTGGTTGTTGTGGTTGTTGTGGTTGCTGTGGTTGTTGTGGTTGTTGTGGTTGTTGTGGTTGCTGTGGTTGTTGTGGTTGCTGTGGTTGCTGTGGTTGTTGTGGTTGCTGTGGTTGTTGTGGTTGCTGTGGTTGTTGTGGTTGCTGTGGTTGCTGTGGTTGTTGTGGTTGTTGTGGTTGCTGTGGTTGTTGTGGTTGTTGTGGTTGCTGTGGTTGTTGTGGTTGCTGTGGTTGTTGTGGTTGTTGTGGTTGTTGTGGTTGTTGTTGTTGTTTGAAAGACATCAAGGGGCAATTGTAGTTGCTGCATCCATTGCTGCATCCATTTTCGGACTTACAAATTATATATACAGTACCTTTATTTAACTAGGCAAGTCAGTTTAAGAACATATTCTTATATACAATGACGGCCTACCCGGGCCGACGCTGGGCCAATTGTGCGCCGCCCTATGGGACTCCCGATCACGGGTCGGATGTGATACAGCCCTGGATTTGATCTAGAGGTGAAAGAAACGCACACCTATTTAGGCGAGGTGCTGGCTAGCGGAGCGGAACACTTGAAAAAAATAAAAGGAGACCCGCACACTCTAGGAGCTCAGATGCAAAAATATTTACGTCCACCGTTTGGACAGACAAGCTGTCTTCATCAGGGTATAACGACAAACACTGTGGGGTGACTCGTTTATATCGTGTCAAAAGACACACAGGTGTCTGTAATCATGGCTGGGTTTGGCCTGATATCATTGGTTTCTTCTCATAGCATACAAAAAAAACATAAATGGATAGCTTATGATCATAGATACAATTTGGCTACATAAGCCTGCAAACATTTTTGCAAGGTTGCAAGTTCAAACCCCCAAGGTAAAATCTGTCATTCTGCCCCTGAACAGGTAGTTAACCCACTGTTCCTAGGCTTTCATTGAAAAATAAGAATTTGTTCTTAACTGACTTGCCTAGTTAAATAAAGGTAAAATAAAAAAATATATAAAAAATAACACCTTTGATTGGGATCTGTTTCCCTGTTTGGGGGTGTTTGAAGCCTCTACATTAATAAGTGCCATTGCATTGAGGACAGCCATTACATTTGTAGTTTCCATCCAGTAGGGGCGCAAATACACGTTGTGCAGGGATATCTTGGGGTGGTAAATCAAAGTTTACCAGTTGATCTCTGAGGTTTCTGCCCCCGTGAGAACATGACCAAGGGAAGGTCCGAAAACACATTTCTGATACTATCATCGGATCTTAGAATGTGCCAATGTTCGTGAGCGATTCCCTTAATTTGATCAGAGCACTGAAGCAGTTAGAACGCAAGAATGCTTATTTTTTGCAAGACTGAAAAAGCCTGGATTTGAACCAGGGACTGTAGTGATGCCTCTTGCACTGAGATGCAGTGCCTTAGACAGCTCTGCCACTCAGGAGCCCCGAGTAGAATAGTATAGTATATTATAGAATAGTATAGTATATTACAGAATATAATTGAATAATATAATTTAGAATATGATAGTATATTATAGGATTGTATAGTATATTATAGTATAGTATAGCATTCAATTTTATAATATATTGCAGAATGGAGTATTATATTACAAAATAGTATAGTATATTATAGTATAGTACAGTATATAGTATTATAATATATTATAGAATAGTATAGTATATCATAGAATAGTATATTAGAGAATAGTATATTAGAGAATAGTATAGTATATTGTGAAATAGTATATTAAAAAATACAAAAGTATATGATAGAATGTATAGTATATTATAGAATAGTATAGTATATTATAGAATAGTTTGGTATATTATAGAATAGTTTAGAATATTATATAATAGTTTGGTATATTATAGAATACCTTAGTATATAATGGTACAGTATATAATATGTTAGTGTATTACAGAATAGTAAATCATAGTATATTACAGAACAGTATATTATATGACAGTATAGTATATTATATAATACTATAGTGTAGTATAGTATAGTATATTATTGAATAGTATAGAATGTTATTGAATTGTAAAGTATATTATATTATATAAAAGTATATTATAGAATAGTATAGTATATTATAGAATAATATGGTATATTATAGAATAGTATAGCATATTTTTGAATAGTACAGTATATGATAGAATAGTACAGCATTTTCTATTATGGTATATTATGGAATATTATAGTATATTACAGAATCTTCTATTATATTATAGAATAATATAGTATAGTATATTATGAATAGTATTTTATAGTATATTACATAACACTATATTATATAATAGTTAAGTGTGTTATATAATAATATAGTATATTACAGTATATTACAGAACAGTATATTATGTAATACAATAGTATATTATAGAATACAATCGTATATTATACAATAGTACAGTATAGTATATTTGTGAATAGTATAGTATGTTATTGAATAATAAAGTATATTATATTGTAGAAAAGTGTATTATAAAATAGTATGTTATAGGATAAAATAGCATAGAATAGTATAGCATAGAATATTATACAATATTATAGTATATTATTGTATATTATAGAATAGTATAGTATGTTATAGAATAGTATAGTCTATTATTGAATAGTACCGTATATTATAGAAGAGTATAGTGTATTATAGAATATCATAGAATAGTATAGTCTATTATTGAATAGTATAGTGTAGTATATTATAGAAGAGTATAGTATATTATAGAAGAGTATAGTATATTATAGAATAATATAGTATATTATTGAATAGTATAGTGTATTATAGAATCGTATAGTATATTATTGTATATTATAATGTAGTATATTATTGAATAGTACAGTATATTATTGAATAGTATAGTATATTATAGAATAGTATAGTATATTATAGAATAGTATAGTATATTATTGCATATTACATAATAGTATAGTATATTATAGAATAGTATAGTATAGTATATTATAGAATAGCATAGTATATTATTGAAAGGTATAGTATATTATAGTATAGTATATTATAGAATATTATTGTATAGTATAGTATAGATTATTATTGAATAGTATAGTATATTATAGTATATTATAGAATAGTATAGTATATTACTGAATAGTATAGTATGTATATTGAATAGTAAAGTATAGTATCTTATAGAATATTATAGTATAGTATATTATAGAATAGTATAGTATATTATAGTATAGTATATTATTAGTATAGTATAGTATATATTAGTATAGCATAGTGTATTATAATGTATTATAATATATTACTGAATAGTATAGTATGTTTATTGAATAGTAAAGTATAGTATCTTATAAAATATTATAGTATATTATATTAGAGATTTTTCGTTGTTGTTGTATTATTTATTTAACCAGGCAAGTCAGTTAAGAACAAATTCTTATTTTCAATGACGGCCTAGTGCCCTGTTCAGGGGCAGAACGACAGAACCTTGTCAGTACGGGGATTCGATCCAGCAGCCTTTCGGTTTCTAGTCCAACGCTCTAACCACTAGGCTACCTGGCACCCCAGCATAGAATAGTAGAGTATATTATGGAATAGTATATTTTGGAATAGTATAGTGTAGTGTATCATGGAATAGTATATTTTGGAATAGTATAGTGTAGTGTATCATGGAATAGTATATAATGCTGTTGTTCATAACCACAACATAATGTTCATAACTGTCTATAGCTGATCTTATAATGCATTTTGTAGCCTTTAGAAAGGCTTTATGGATGCATTCATAGGACTCCTACAGTGTTACTGAATCTTTATTCATACTTTTCCTGAATCTGTTTTTCCTCTGTTTCCCAGCTTTGCTCGAACCCCACGCTCATCAGGTGGCCTCCGTGGTACTTCCTTAACAAAGACTCTATTCAGCCCCAAAAGCAAGAGCAGTTGAGTCACTCAAAATGTCAAAACTGCCAAATAGCTGTCAGTCACCAGAACATAATAAGGTCAACAACACAGGGACAACATTATGCTAACTTAAATGTTCTCAAATCTTTCCTTGAGCGTTGAACCATGATATAGGCAAGCAAAGAGTTCTGTTAGTGTCACTCTACCAACTATGTCACGGTAATGTATTTCAAGGCAATGTCATTCATGCTCAGGTAAATCTTGCCGTATTAGTGATGTGTTGTTTTGTTAACTTTTAATGATTTCTTTCTCCTTTTGAATTCATCCTAAGAAGGATTTGACTTTGGAAAGTTACAGATACTACCACTACCACCTGCCAGAAAAAAGAAAATCTAATATTTTCCCCCTTATTCTTTAGATGAATAAGTGATGAGTGACTATATGTGTTCTTTCAGAGTGTGAAGCTGAGCTGATGAGATCGGAAGGTGAGAAAGGAACTAACTGACGAAAAGGGAACAAACAACGGAACAAAAAGGAACGAATGTCATGTTGTACTGTGACCTGGGTGTTAGTCCACCCTGAGACACGGAACAAAAGGAACGAATGTCACGTTGTACTGTGACCTGGGTGTTAGTCCACCCTGAGACACGGAACAAAAGGAACGAATGTCACGTTGTACTGTGACCTGGGTGTTAGTCCACCCTGAGATACGGAACAAAAAGGAACGAATGTCACGTTGTACTGTGACCTGGGTGTTAGTCCACCCTGAGACACGGAACAAAAGGAACGAATGTCACGTTGTACTGTGACCTGGGTGTTAGTCCACCCTGAGACACGGAACAAAAGGAACGAATGTCACGTTGTACTGTGACCTGGGTGTTAGTCAATACTGAGACACGGAACAAAAAGGAACGAATGTCACGTTGTACTGTGACCTGGGTGTTAGTCAATACTGAGACACGGAACAAAAAGGAACGAATGTCACGTTGTACTGTGACCTGGGTGTTAGTCAATACTGAGACACGGAACAAAAAGGAACGAATGTCACGTTGTACTGTGACCTGAGTGTTAGTCAATCCTGAGACACGGAACAAAAAGGAACGAATGTCACGTTGTACTGTGACCTGGGTGTTAGTCAGTCCTGAGACACGGAACAAAAAGGAACGAATGTCACGTTGTACTGTGACCTGGGTGTTAGTCCACCCTGAGACACGGAACAAAAGGAACGAATGTCACGTTGTACTGTGACCTGGGTGTTAGTCAGTCCTGAGACACGGAACAAAAAGGAACGAATGTCACGTTGTACTTTGACCTGGGTGTTAGTCCACCCTGAGACACGGAACAAAAGGAACGAATGTCACGTTGTACTGTGACCTGGGTGTTAGTCAGTCCTGAGACACGGAACAAAAAGGAACGAATGTCACGTTGTACTGTGACCTGGGTGTTAGTCAGTCCTGAGACACGGAACAAAAAGGAACGAATGTCACGTTGTACTGTGACCTGGGTGTTAGTCCACCCTGAGACACGGAACAAAAGGAACGAATGTCACGTTGTACTGTGACCTGGGTGTTAGTCAATCCTGAGACACGGAACAAAAAGGAACGAATGTCACGTTGTACTGTGACCTGGGTGTTAGTCCACCCTGAGACACGGAACAAAAAGGAACGAATGTCACGTTGTACTGTGACCTGGGTGTTAGTCAGTCCTGAGACACGGAACAAAAAGGAACGAATGTCACGTTATACTGTGACCTGGGTGTTAGTCAGTCCTGAGACACGGAACAAAAAGGAACGAATGTCACGTTGTACTGTGACCTGGGTGTTAGTCAGTCCTGAGACACGGAACAAAAAGGAACGAATGTCACGTTGTACTGTGACCTGGGTGTTAGTCAGTCCTGAGACACGGAACAAAAAGGAACGAATGTCACGTTGTACTGTGACCTGGGTGTTAGTCAGTCCTGAGACACGGAACAAAAAGGAACGAATGTCACGTTGTACTGTGACCTGGGTGTTAGTCAGACAGGACTGAAACTGTCACTATAAACACTTTAGAACTTGGTTTTGTTTTCTTGTTCATGAGGTGAGGCTCTCAGTCTTTGATATATTCAGTGATCAAGACGTAACGATGACTGCTTTCTAAAATCTGTTTTCAAATAGAGGCCAGCGATAGTTTAGAGGATTTTATTAGGACAAGTCAGGGGAGGCGGGGGAGGGAACAAATTCCCCTTGGGTCTGTTTTTAGTGGTGCCATCTTGTCTTGCCTGCCATCTCTTTTTCAGTAAACATCCTCCATCCATTCTTCCATCTTTTTACGTGTGTAACTCCATTTCAGGCCTCCTCCTCCCCCTCCACAACA
Source organism: Oncorhynchus nerka (assembly GCF_034236695.1). NCBI lineage: Eukaryota > Metazoa > Chordata > Actinopteri > Salmoniformes > Salmonidae > Oncorhynchus > Oncorhynchus nerka. The sequence goes on from NC_088420.1 coordinate 7,286,136, forward strand.
AACCATCGTCCATCAACGAGATCAATGACAAGTCTGCATGTTTTTTAATTTTTTTTTATAGACAATTGATTTCATTTTTTTCTCTCACTTTTAACTGAAAACAACAACCAAACATAGAAGAAGACAAAAAAAAACACACTAATACAAAACACAAATACATAGGGAGATTTTTTTCCTGATAAAGGATATGCTATTTCATGGCCAATCTATTTTCCCTTTATCTTCCCCATTTCATCTTTCAGTCTGTATTTTTTTCCTCCATCCTCTTTGCTAATACGTTTTCATACGATTTCATGTTTTTATTTACGTCTGCATCTGAACAGAGTGCCATCTCTGTGCCAGCGGAAGCCATGCAGGAGGGCAGACAACAACAACCAGCTTGCGGGCACATTGTCTGAGTCCTGTCACTGGAGTCTGGATGCTAGGTTTTAACCTGGCGTTACCCTGCCTGCTCGCAGAGCCTTCGGGCATGTATGGGGATTGGGTTTCACCGACCGGGCACCCCTTGTCAGAGGATTAGCTTGCACACTGATCATCAGCAACACTGGAACTCAAATCCCTCCTCCTCTTTCGCCTCATTCCACGGCACGCTCACATTCTTTTGTACCTAGTTTATTATAGAGAAATACTAATGTACATACTGTGTGGCAGTGGGTCTGCAATTCCTTGTTTCCTTCCTCCCCCTACTCTCTCTCTCTCTCTCTCTCTCTCTCTCTCTCCTGCTACTCTCTCGCTCTCTCTCTCTCTCTCTCTCTCTCTCTCTCTCCTCCCTACTCTCTCTCTCTCTCTCTCGCCCTACTCTCTCTCTTTCCTCTCCCTACTCTTTCTCTCCCCCTACTCTCTCTCTCTCTCTCTCTCTCCCCCTACTCTCTCTCTCTCCTGCTACTCTCTCTTTCCTGCTACTCTCTCTCTCTCTTTTCCCTACTCTCTCTCCCCCTACTCTCTCTCTCTCTCATGCTGCTCTCTCTCTCTCTCCCCCCCTACTCAGCCCCCCTCCCTCTCTCTCTTTTTCTCTTTCTCCATCGGTCTGTCTTCTCTTCTCTGTCTGTGTGTGGATGAGTGTGAGCACTGTATTTTTTGAGGAGGGAAGAGGGATTATGCTAAGCCCTAACTCGGGGAGACCAGTCTTATCTTGCCTGTAGCAGCTCTGTGCACCAGAGAAAAACTGCCTGGAAGAGAGCACAGTTACAGGCTGCATAGAGACGGCGAGGGGAGAGAGAGAAAAGAGGAATCGGGGAGAGAGAGATAGACCGAGGACACTGGGAAGAGAAGGTAGGGCCGGGAATAGACTATTGATCCAGTTTTGGACTTTGGCTCGGGCCAAATGTTTCACAAAAGTTGCTTGTAGTACCTTTTAATCTGACGTCGAAAGAGTCACAGACATCTCGAAAGCCATACAGTGATCATTCCATTCCGATTTCAGGCAGTTGTAGACGAACTAGAAACTCCATTCTGTTTCCTAATGAATTCCAGATTGTTTCCATTGTTAATACATAAATACAGAACATTATTTCAACGTGAGCTGAAGGACAGTATTTCAACAGGTGATTCAGTCCCCCTTCTACATTCCCCCTCCCCCTTCTACCTCCCCTCTACCTCCCCATTACCCCCTCTACCTCCCTCCCATCTCCCACTCTACCACCCCTTCTCTACCTTTCCCATCTACCGAACCCCCTCTACCTCCCTTCTACCTCCCCTTACCCCCTCTACCTCCCCTTCTCTACCTCCCTCTACCTCCCCTTACCCCCTCTACCTCCCTCCCATCTCCCCCTCTACTTCCCCCTTACCCCCTCTACCTCCCTCCCATCTCCCCCTCTACCACCCCTTCTCTACCTTTCCCATCTACCGAACCCCCTCTACCTCCCTCCCATCTCCCCTCTACCTCCTCCCTACCGCTACCACCTCCTCTACCTAACAACCTCTACCTCCCTCCCTCTAACTCTCCCCTCTACCTCTCCCCTCTACTTACCCCTTACACCCACCATAAACATCCACCCCTCTACCTGTACCCTCTACCGCCCCCTCTACCTCCCCCTCTAGCAATACCTCTACCTATACCCCCTCTACCTCCCCCTCTAGCAATACCCTCTACCTCCCCCTCTAGCAGTAACTTCTACCTTCCCCTCTACCTATACACTCTACCTATACCCTCTACCTCCCCCTCTACCTATACCCTCTACCTATACCCTCTAAATCCCCCTCTAGCTATACCCTCTACCGCCCCTCCTCTACCTCCCCCTCTAGCAATGCCCTCTACTTCCCCCTACCTATACCTCTACCTATACCCTCTACATCCCCCTCTAGCTATACCCTCTACCTCCCCTCCTCTACCTTCCCTCTAGCAATACCCTCTACTTTCCCCCTACCTATACCCTCTACCTATACCCTCTACATCCTCTAGCTATACCCTCTACCACCCTCCTCTACCTCCCACTCTAGCAATACCTCTACTTTTCCCCCTACCTATACCCTCTACCTATACCCTCTACATCCCCTCTAGCTATACCTCTACCTCCCCTCCTCTACCTTCCCTCTAGCAATACCCTCTACTTTCCCCCTACCTATGCCCTCTACCTATACCCTCTAGCTATACCCTCCCTCTCCCCCTCTACCTATACCCTCTACCTATACCCTCTACATCCCCCTCTAGCTATACCCTCTACCTCCCCTCCTCTACCTTCCCTCTAGCAATACCCTCTACCTTTCCCCTCTACCTATACCCTCTACCTCCCACTCTACCTATACCCTCTACCTACACCCTCTACCTCCCCTCTAGCAATACTCTCTACCTCCCCTCTAGTAATACCCTCTACCTCCCCCTCTAGCAATACCCTCTACTTCCCCCTCTACCTCCCCTCTACCTATACCCTCCTCTCCCCTTCTAGCAATACCCTCTACCTCCCCCCCTCTACCTCCCCTCTAGCAATACCCTCTACTTCCCCCTCTACCTCCCCCTCTACCTCCCCCTCTACCTCCCCTCTAGCAATACCCTCTACTTCACCCCTCTACCTCCCCCTCTAGAAATACCTCTACCTCCCCCTCTACCTCCCCCTCTAGAAATACCCTCTACCTCCCTCCTCTACCTCCCCCTCTAGAAATATCCTCTACCTCCCCCTCTACCTCCCCCTCTAGCAATACCTACCTCCCCCTCTACCTCCCCTCTAGAAATACCCTCTACTTCCCCCTCTACCTCCCCCTCTAGCAATACCTCTACTTCCCCCTCTACCTCCCCCTCTACCTATACCCTCCCTCTCCCCTTCTAGCAATACCCTCTACCTCCCCTCTACCTCCCCCCTCTAGCAATACCTCTAACTCCCCCCTACCTCCCCCTCTAGAAATACCCTTTACCTCCCCTCTACCTATACCCTCTACCTCCCCCTCTAGCAATACCTCTACCTATACCCTCTACCTCCCCTCTAGCAATACCCTCTACCTCCCTCTAGCAATACCCTCTACCTCCCCTCTAGCAATACCCTCTACTTCCCCCTCTACCTCCCCTCTAGCAATACCCCCTCTCCCCTCTAGCAATGCCCTCTACCTCCCCTCTAGCAATACCGTCTACCTCCCCCTCTACCTCCCCTCTAGCAATACCCTCCCTCTCCCTTCTAGCAATACCCTCTACCTCCCCCTCTACCCCCCTCTAGCAATACCCTCACCTCCCTCTCTAGCTCCACCCTACCTCACTCTCTACCTATACCCTCTACCTCCCCCTCTACCTATACCCTCTACCTTCCACCTCTACCTATACCATCTACCTATACCCTCTACCTCACCCTCTAGCAATACCTCTACCTATACTCTCTACCTCCCCCTCTACCTATACCCTCTACCTCCCCCTCTACCTATACCCTGAACCTCCCCCTCTACCTATACCCTCTACCTCCCCCTCTAGCAATACCCTCTACCTATACCCTTACCTCCCCCTCTACCTCCCCCTCTACTTATACCCTCTACCTCCCCCTCTACATCCCCCTCTACCTTTACCCTCTACCTCCCCTTTACCTCCCCCTCTACCTCCCCTCTACCTATACCCTCTACCTCCCCTACCTCCCCCTCTACCTATACCCTCTACCTCCCCCTCTATCTATACCCTCTACCTCCCCCTCTACCTATACCCTCTACCTCCCCATCTACTTCCACCCTCTACCTCCCCTTCACCTATACACTCTACCTATACCCTCTACCTCCCCCTCTACTTATACCCTCTACCTATATCCTCTACTTCCACCCTCTCCTCCCCACTCTACCTATACCCTCTACCTACACCCTCTCACCAGAACACTATTAACCATTGTGCCCGACCTTCCTGCCCCAATCCCCTCCTATTGGCGTATCTTCAATTATGTCCTGCATTATACTCAATTACCGAGACCCGAAATAAAGTCCCATCCTGTCCATTTCCTGAATGAAATCATCCCTCTCTCCAGTCTGAGACAATTGAGCCGTGCCGCAGACGGGGAACAAGGACCCACTGTACCAGGCTGCCGGCCTATTCACCTGGCCTAATTACCCTGGCCCTTTGGGGGCTTCACTCCTGGGAAAAGACCAGGCTTCAAGGGGGCCCAGGGCCCAACTCAAATTTCCATCCATCTCTATTCAGATTTCGGCATCTTCTCCCTCAGAAGGGATAGAGTGGGAAAATATTGCAGAAAATGTGACATTATCTATGCATAGTAACTTCACCCCAACCTACATGTACAAATGACCTTGACTAACCTGTACCCCCGCACATTGACTCGGTACCGGTACCCCCTGTATATAGCCTCGTTACTGTTATTTTATCGTGTTACTTTTCATTAAAATGTTTTACTTTAGCTTATTTAGTAAAGTGTTTCCTTACCTCTACTTCTTAAAACTGCATTGTTGGTTTAGGACTTTGTAAGCATTTCACGGTAAGGTCTACACACCTGTTGTATTCGGCCATGTGACAAATACGATTTGATTTGATCAGTATATTGATATTATTGGGTGAATGCAGTTCACATGAGAGAGATACAGTGATAAATCATTTTAAAAAATATATTTTTTTAAACCTTTATTTTAGTAGGTAAGAACACATTTTCATTGACGGCCTAGGAACAGTGGGTTAACTGCCTGTTCAGGGGTAGAAGGACAGATTGTTGCCTTGTCAGCTCAGAGATTTGAACTTGCAACCTTTTGGTTACTAGTCCAACAGCTCTAACCACTAGGCTGCCGCCCAACTTAATACAAGTGTTATTTCACCCCGAATCCTCTGAGGTCAGTAATTGACACGACTCTAAGCCATTCCTCTAACCACACATTTATGATGGTTGAAACTTGATAGAAGTTACAGATCACTTAGTGGGAGGCCTGACTCAGACTATTTACAGCCTTACACAGTCACTAGTGTTTGTTGTCTGGCACCATTAACTTCAATGTCGTCGAAGCCCTTCACTGTGAACTCCCAAACAGATTAGCAATTGCATGTGGGACACCAGCGCAAACACAAATAATCCCCCATAAACCAAACATCATAAAGATAGCAACCAAGGACTTGGTCTTTAAGACTAGCCAGAACTTGGGAGAGAAAGCCTCGACTGTTGAGAGTTTAAGTTCTGCTTTGTGTCCAGTGTCGAGATTTACAACTACAACAGAAACCTCTTTCGGTCTCTCAAATTCCTCCGTCAAACAATTACCCACAACTCTATGAGAATGGCTGACTTGGATAAATACGCATTTTAGGTCTTGAGGGATGTAGGGTTTGGAGATTTTTTTTTTCAATGCTCTTCCTCCACATTTGGAGCCACGGCTTTCCATTCAAAAGGAATGTGAAAAGTTTTTGCACTGAACCCATCGAATGTTTTTGAACTGCTGATACGTTTCCCACCGTTTATTCAAGTACCAGGAGAGAGTTTATCGAAACACTTACCAGAAAATGTATCTGGTTATGAAAAACTGTTATAACCATCCTGCCCTCCAGGACATCTACATCACCCAGAGTCGCAGAAAGGCCAAGATGATTATCAAGGACCTCGGCCACCTGAGCCATGGCTTGTTCACCCCCGCTACCATTTAGGAGACAGGTGCATTAAAGCTGGGATTGAGAGACTAAAAAACTGCTTCTATCTGAAGGCCATCAGACTGTTAAGTAGCCATCACTATTCGGCCTCCTCCCAGTACCTGAACTTAGTCACTGTCACTAGCCAACTACCACCCGGTTACTCAACCCTGCACCTTAGAGGCTGCTGCTGTACATAGACATGGAACACTGGTCATTTTAATCATGTTTTCATACTGTTTTACCCATTTAATATGAACATTTGGAAAGTATTCAGACCCTGTCCTTCCTTGTTTTGTTACGTTACAGCCATATTCTAAAATGTACCCCCAAAAAATGTTTCTCATCAATATACACACAATACCCCATTATGACAAAGCGAAAACAAGTTTTTAGACATTTTTGCAAATGTATAAAAAAAATAAAAAATAATAATAATCAAATAAAAACCAGAAATACCTTATTTATTAAGTATTCAGACCCTTTGCTATAAGACTCAAAATTGAGCTCAGGTAAATGTTTCCATTGATCGTCCTTGAGATGTTTCTACAACTTGATTGGAGTCCACCTGCGGTAAATTCAATTGATTTGGACATGATTTGGAAAGACCCACACCTGTCTATATAAGGTCCCACAGTTGACAGTGCATGTCAGAGCAAAAACTACCTGAGCACAATTTCTGAATAAAATATGTAAATAATAAATATGCACAACTGATTGATGAGGAATGTTTATTAATTTTTTTTTTTATACATGATAGAATAAGGCTCTAACGTAAACAAAATGTGGAAAACGTCAAGGGGTCTGAATACTTTCCGAATGCACTTTATGTATATATATATATATATATATATATATATATATATATATATATACATAGTAAAAATAAAGAGAGGAACTAGGAACACAAGCATTTCACTAAACCCGCAATAACATCTGCTAAAATTGGATTTGATTTGCAACTGATCTCTGCTCTATTACCATGTTATATAACATGATATAAAATAGTGGAGCAACAAACTGTAAACCAGAGCCACAGAACAGATGTTTAGGCCTCTGAATGTGACCTCAATGTCCCTGGGACTATTAGCAGGTTAGTTTGGGGTACCAGAGAGAGGGGTTAAGGGGGCACAATGACTCTTTCTTCACTCCTCCTGATCCTATCACTCCATTCCTGCCTGTAGAGATGAAAGACCATCTGTGATTGGAGGGAGGAGGGGAGGAAAAAGGGGGGAATGTGGAAATAATGAAAGTATTTTTTGTATTTTTTTTTTTTAAAGAAGGGAGAGAGTGAGTGTTAGGAAGAGTGAGAGAGAAAGGACTTTATTGAATAAAAACAGTGGTTTTGGGTTATCCCCCCACAGTATCAGTCCAATCAAAGTGGAGTTTGATTGACAATGTCGCAACACAAGAACCATAGGCTGTTATAACTCACCATTGTGGGGTTGAACAGAGCACTTTGTCCTCCTTATTGCCAGAGGCTTGGCAGCCTTGACTTGTAACTACCTTTTGTCCTTCATGAGCTGCAGGAGCCTGACCTGCCCTTCAGTCTGTCATCGGTATCGTAGCAATCCCACGCAGGGCCCATTCCTAGGTCTGGGAACACAGTTTGGTACGGAGAACATGGGATTGAAGCAGTTAACCACCAACACACACGTCTCTGAAAAACATGCACACACACACACACACACACACACACACACACACACACACACACACACACACACACACTAAGTACCTATCCAGCAAACGGGACATCCTGACGACAATCGGCGACATTCCCATAAGGTCCCTTTATTTTAAGGGTTTTCTGAGCAACGTTAACCCACTAATATTCTGAACATTGAACATTGCACAATGGTCACAAGGGAACGATCTCTGGGGGGACCTTTGTCTAGTTCTTTGTATGTTCCCAGGAAGATGCTGAGGACCATGTCACGACCCTTTTTAAGACGTTCTTAGGAATATCATTTTACTACTCCTTAGGACATCGCATGATGATTGACCAGAAACATGACCGAATTCTAACAGTACAGCTATTCCCTCCACAAGGCAATCAAACAAGCTAAGCGTCAGTACAGAGACAAAGTAGAGTCGCAATTCAACGGCTCAGACACAAGAGGTATGTGGCAGGGTCTACAGACTATAAAAGGAAAACCAGCCCCGTCACGGACCAGGATGTCTTGCTCCCAGACAGACTAAACAACATTTTTGCTTGCTTTGAGGACACTACACTGCCACTGACACGGCCCCCTACCAAAACCTGCGAGCTCTCCTTCACTGCAGCCGACGTGGGCAAAAGATTTAATCGTGTCAACCCTCGCAAGGCTGCAGGCCGAGACGGCATCCCCAGCCGTGTCCTCAGAGCATGCGCAGACCAGCTGGCTGGTGTGTTTACGGACATATTCAATCAATCCTTATCCCAGTCTGCTGTCCCCACATGCTTCAAGAGAGCAACCATTGTTCCTGTTACCAAGAAAGCTAAGGTAACTGAACTAAATGACTAACGCCCCGTAGCACTCACTTCCGTCATCATGAAGTGCTTTGGGAGACTAGTCAAGGACCATATCACCTCCACCCTACCTGACACCCTAGACCCACTCAAATTTGCTTACCGCCCCAACAGGTCCACAGATGACGCAATCACAATCACACTGCACTAACCCATCTGGACAAGAGGAATACCTATGTGAGAATGCTGTTCATCGACTACAGCTCAGCCTTTAACACCACAGTTCCCTCAAAACTTCTCATCAAGCCTGAGACCCTGGGTCTCGAACCCGACCTGTGCCTCGACCCCGCCCTGGGTCTCGACCCCGCCCTGTGCCTCGACCCCGCCCTGGGTCTCGACCCCGACCTGTGCCTCGACCCCGCCCTGGGTCTCGAACCCGACCTGTGCCTCGACCCCGCCCTGTGCAACTGGGTCCTGGACTTCCTGACGGGCCACCCCCAGGTGGTGAGGATAGATAACAACATCTCCACCCCGCTGATCCTCAACACTGGGTCCCCACAAGGGTATGTTCTCAGCCCTCTCCTGTACTCCCAGTTCACCCACGACTGCATGGCCATGCACGCCTTCAACTCAATCATCAAGTTTGCAGACGACACTACAGTGGCTTGATTTCCAACAACGACGAGACACACTGACTACCCACACACACTGACTACCCACACACACAGGACTCTACCCACACACACAGGACTCTACCCACACACACTGACTACCCACACACACAGGACTCTACCCACACACACAGGACTCTACCCACACACACTGACTACCCACACACACTGTCTACCCACACACACAGGACTCTACCCACACACACTGACTACCCACACACACAGGACTCTACCCACACACACAGGACTCTACCCACACACACTGACTACCCACACACACTGACTACCCACATACACAGGACTCTACCCACACACACTGACTACCCACACACACAGGACTCTACCCACACACACTGACTACCCACACACACAGGACTCTACCCACACACACAGGACTCTACCCACACACACAGGACTGTACCCACACACACTGACTACCCACACACACTGACTAACCACACACACTGACTACCTACACACACTGACTAACCACACACACTGACTACCCACACACACAGGACTCTACCCACACACACTGACTACCCACACACACAGGACTCTACCCACACACACAGGACTCTACCCACACACACAGGACTCTACCCACACACACTGACTACCCACACACACTGACTACCCACACATACAGGACTCTACCCACAAACACAGGACTCTACCCACACACACTGACTACCCACACACACTGACTACCCACACACTCAGGATTCTACCCACACACACTGACTACCCACACACACTGACTACCCACACACACTGGACTCTACCCACACACACAGGACTCTACCAACACACACTGACTACCCACACACTCAGGATTCTACCCACACACACTGACTACCCACACCCACTGGACTCTACCCACACACACTGACTACCCACACACACTGACTACCCACACCCACTGGAATCTACCCACACACACTGACTACCCACACACACTGACTACCCACACACACTGACAACCCACACACACTGGACTCTACCCACATATAAGAGATGTGAAATGGCTAGCTAATTAGCGGTGGTGCGTGCTAATAGCGTTTCAATCGGTGACGTCACTAGTTTTGAGAACTGAAGTAGTGGTTCCCCTTTGCTCTGCAAGGGCCGCGGCTTTTGTGGAGCGATGGGTAATGATGCTTCGTGGGTGACTGTTGTTGATGTGTGCAGAGGGTCCCTGGTTCGAGGCCGGATCGGGCGAGGGGACGGTGGCTCCAACTCCCTAATCCCGCCATCTCCTGGTCAGTGAAGAGGATCACCACCTGGGGACCAGGATGTCGGAGGACTTGCTTTCCCGCACCCTGTGGTTCCATGTCGGTGGAGGTCCGTGTGAGTGTCCTCCAGCCCATCGATCGGTCTTCCTGAATCATTGGCCCCATGTTTTGGGACTGTAGATGTGGACATCCTCTATGATCTGAAGAGGGCACCAGCTCTTGCAAAATTGCCCTCCGGAGAGAGAGAGTAGACGTGGGCCTGATTCCTTCCTTATGCTTAATACCACAGAATTCATTGTGACACTCCTCCACCTGGCTGACTCCCTACAGTGTGATCTGGGTTAACAGCTGGCCCTGGCTCTGTGGACTCCAAGTCAGGGCGAAGCTCCTGCGGTGGACGAGTGGTTCAGGCGTGCAGAAGATGTATGGAATGATGGCGTGAGACACCAGCGCGTCGTCCGCGCCAGAACGAGCAGGTGGATCGCTACCCGCAGTGAGGCTCCAGTGTTCCATCCTGGTGATCGCGTCTGGCTCCCCATCCAGGAACCTCCCCCTCCAGCTGCATTAAAAGAAGCTGAGTCTCCAGTTTGTGGAGCCGTTCAAGGTCGTCCGGATGGTCAACAAGATAACTTAGAGACTACAACTCCCCACTATCTACCATATTTCACCATCTTTTCATGTTTCCCTCCTCAGGCCGGTGGTACCTGCTCCCCTGGCTGATGCCGTCCCCCACGACACCCCTCCACCTCCCTTGGAGCCACGCCTATACCGTCAGATCACTGCTGGACTCCCGACATTGTGAGGGTCGGCTCCAGTACCTGGTGGACTGGGAGCGGTACGGTCCAGAGGAGCGGTGCTGAATTCCGGTGGACGATATTCTAGATCCCAAAATCATCCGAGAATTCCACCTTCGCTGTTCTGACCGGCCCGCTACTCGGGGCCGTCCTCCTGGCTGGCGTCATCCTGGCCGGGGTGCTCCTGGCTGCCGTCTTCCTGCGGCTGAAGCCTCGCATCGGAGGGGGTACTGTCACGTCTACTCCCACTCTCCGGCGCTCGACATCGCTGGTCTATTAACCACCAATCTTGGCAACCCATCATTATGCACACCTGGCAACCCATCATTATGCACACCTGGCAACCCTCATTACGAACACCTGGCAACCCATCATTATGCACACCTGGCAACCCTCATTACGCACACCTGGCAACCCATCATTATGCACACCTGGAAACCCATCATTATGCACACTTGGCAACCCTATTACGCACACCTGGCAACCCATCATCACGTACACCTGGCAACCCTCATTATGCACACCTGGCAACCCATCACTGCACTGATTACTCCCCCTTCATCTGGCCCTCCCTAGCATCACTCTTCAGAGAGATTTGGTTATGTTCCTTGTCAGACGTTTGTTTTGTATCGTTCTACGTTCATTATTATTAAACTCACTAACTGCACCTGCTTCCTGACTCCCTGCGTCGACGTTACACACACACACACACTGGGCAATAAACACACACTCACACATATTTACACTCACAATAAGGACCGGTATGTAAGCATTTCACTGCTAGTCTACACCAGTTGTTTATGTACGTGACAAATAACATTTGATTTGATTTATATTCAAATAAGCTTCATGGCTTTAAAACCTACTGTAGGTGAACATATTCATAATCAAGACATTGATATGCACTTTCTTCAACTATTTAGGGAACAGTCAAACACTGCCTGGGATCCAAGCATGAACAGATAACCATGTCCTCTGAATCACTGCCTGGGATCCAAGCATGAACAGATAAACATGTCCTCTGAATCACTGCCTGGGATCCAAGCATGAACAGATAAACATGTCCTCTGAATCACTGCCTGGGATCCAAGCATGAACAGATAACCATGTCCTCTGAATCACTGCCTGGGATCCAAGCATGAACAGATAACCATGTCCTCTGGAACACTGCCTGTGATCCAAGCATGAACATATAACCATGTCCTCTGGAACACTGAAACACTGCCTGTGATCCAAGCATGAACAGATAACCATGTCCTCTGGAACACTGCCTGGGATCCAAGCATGAACAGATAACCATGTCCTCTGAATCACTGCCTGGGATCCAAGCATGAACAGATAACCATGTCCTCTGGAACACTGCTTGAGATCCAAGCATGAACATATAACCATGTCCTCTGAATCACTGCCTGGGATCCAAGCATGAACATATAACCATGTCCTCTGAATCACTGCCTGGGATCCAAGCATGAACATATAACCATGTCCTCTGGAACACTGCCTGGGATCCAAGCATGAACAGATAACCATGTCCTCTGAATCACTGCCTGGGATCCAAGCATGAACAGATAACCATGTCCTCTGGAACACTGCCTGGGATCCAAGCATGAACAGATAACCATGTCCTCTGGAACACTGAAACACTGCCTGTGATCCAAGCATGAACAGATAACCATGTCCTCTGAATCACTGCCTGGGATCCAAGCATGAACAGATAACCATGTCATCTGGAACACTGCCTGAGATCCAAGTATGAACAGATAACCATGTCCTCTGGAACACTGCCTGGGATCCAAGCATGAACAGATAACCATGTCCTCTGGAACACTGCCTGGGATCCAAGTATGAACAGATAACCATGTCCTCTGAAACACTGCCTGGGATCCAAGCATGAACAGATAACCATGTCCTCTGGAACACTGCCTGGGATCCAAGCATGAAAAGATAACCATGTCCTCTGGAACACTGCCTGGGATCCAAGCATGAACAGATAAACATGTCCTCTGAATCACTGCCTGGGATCCAAGCATGAACAGATAAACATGTCCTCTGAATCACTGCCTGGGATCCAAGCATGAACAGATAAACATGTCCTCTGGAACACTGCCTGGGATCCAAGCATGAACAGATAACCATGTCCTCTGAATCACTGCCTGTGATCCAAGCATGAACAGATAACCATGTCCTCTGGAACACTGCCTGGGATCCAAGCATGAACAGATAACCATGTCCTCTGAATCACTGCCTGGGATCCAAGCATGAACAGATAACCATGTCCTCTGAATCACTGCCTGGGATCCAAGCATGAACAGATAACCATGTCCTCTGGAACACTGCCTGGGATCCAAGCATGAACAGATAAACATGTCCTCTGAAACACTGCCTGGGATCCAAGCATGAACAGATAAACATGTCCTCTGAATCACTGCCTGGGATCCAAGCATGAACAGATAAACATGTCCTCTGAATCACTGCCTGGGATCCAAGCATGAACAGATAACCATGTCCTCTGGAACACTGCCTGGGATCCAAGTATGAACAGATAACCATGTCCTCTGGAACACTGCCTGGGATCCAAGCATGAACAGATAACCATGTCCTCTGGAACACTGCCTGGGATCCAAGCATGAACAGATAACCATGTCCTCTGAATCACTGCCTGGGATCCAAGCATGAACAGATAACCATGTCCTCTGGAACACTGCCTGAGATCAAAGCATGAACATATAACCATGTCCTCTGAATCACTGCCTGGGATCCAAGCATGAACAGATAACCATGTCCTCTGGAACACTGCCTGGGATCCAAGCATGAACAGATAACCATGTCCTCTGGAACACTGAAACACTGCCTGGGATCCAAGCATGAACAGATAACCATGTCCTCTGAATCACTGCCTGGGATCCAAGCATGAACAGATAACCATGTCCTCTGGAACACTGCCTGAGATCCAAGTATGAACAGATAACCATGTCCTCTGGAACACTGCCTGGGATCCAAGCATGAACAGATAACCATGTCCTCTGGAACACTGCCTGGGATCCAAGTATGAACAGATAACCATGTCCTCTGAAACACTGCCTGGGATCCAAGCATGAACATATAACCATGTCCTCTGGAACACTGCCTGGGATCCAAGCATGAACAGATAACCATGTCCTCTGACTGCCTGGGACAGATAACCATGTCCTCTGGAACACTGCCTGGGATCCAAGCATGAACAGATAACCATGTCCTCTGGAACACTGAAACACTGCCTGGGATCCAAGCATGAACAGATAACCATGTCCTCTGAATCACTGCCTGGGATCCAAGCATGAACAGATAACCATGTCCTCTGGAACACTGCCTGGGATCCAAGCATGAACAGATAAACATGTCCTCTGAAACACTGCCTGGGATCCAAGCATGAACAGATAAACATGTCCTCTGAATCACTGCCTGGGATCCAAGCATGAACAGATAAACATGTCCTCTGAATCACTGCCTGGGATCCAAGCATGAACAGATAACCATGTCCTCTGGAACACTGCCTGGGATCCAAGTATGAACAGATAACCATGTCCTCTGAATCACTGCCTGGGATCCAAGCATGAACAGATAACCATGTCCTCTGGAACACTGCCTGAGATCAAAGCATGAACATATAACCATGTCCTCTGAATCACTGCCTGGGATCCAAGCATGAACAGATAACCATGTCCTCTGGAACACTGAAACACTGCCTGTGATCCAAGCATGAACAGATAACCATGTCCTCTGGAACACTGCCTGGGATCCAAGCATGAACATATAACCATGTCCTCTGGAACACTGAAACACTGCCTGGGATCCAAGTATGAACAGATAACCATGTCCTCTGGAACACTGCCTGGGATCCAAGCATGAACAGATAACCATGTCCTCTGGAACACTGCCTGGGATCCAAGCATGAACAGATAACCATGTCCTCTGAATCACTGCCTGGGATCCAAGCATGAACAGATAACCATGTCCTCTGGAACACTGCCTGAGATCAAAGCATGAACATATAACCATGTCCTCTGAATCACTGCCTGGGATCCAAGCATGAACAGATAACCATGTCCTCTGGAACACTGCCTGGGATCCAAGCATGAACATATAACCATGTCCTCTGGAACACTGAAACACTGCCTGTGATCCAAGCATGAACAGATAACCATGTCCTCTGGAACACTGCCTGGGATCCAAGCATGAACAGATAACCATGTCCTCTGAATCACTGCCTGGGATCCAAGCATGAACAGATAACCATGTCCTCTGGAACACTGCCTGGGATCCAAGCATGAACAGACAACCATGTCCTCTGAATCACTGCCTGGGATCCAAGCATGAACAGATAACCATGTCCTCTGAATCACTGCCTGGGATCCAAGCATGAACAGATAACCATGTCCTCTGGAACACTGCCTGGGATCCAAGCATGAACAGATAAACATGTCCTCTGAAACACTGCCTGGGATCCAAGCATGAACAGATAAACATGTCCTCTGAATCACTGCCTGGGATCCAAGCATGAACAGATAAACATGTCCTCTGAATCACTGCCTGGGATCCAAGCATGAACAGATAACCATGTCCTCTGGAACACTGCCTGGGATCCAAGTATGAACAGATAACCATGTCCTCTGGAACACTGCCTGGGATCCAAGCATGAACAGATAACCATGTCCTCTGGAACACTGCCTGGGATCCAAGCATGAACAGATAACCATGTCCTCTGAATCACTGCCTGGGATCCAAGCATGAACATATAACCATGTCCTCTGAATCACTGCCTGGGATCCAAGCATGAACAGATAACCATGTCCTCTGGAACACTGCCTGGGATCCAAGCATGAACAGATAACCATGTCCTCTGGAACACTGAAACACTGCCTGGGATCCAAGCATGAACAGATAACCATGTCCTCTGAATCACTGCCTGGGATCCAAGCATGAACAGATAACCATGTCCTCTGGAACACTGCCTGAGATCCAAGTATGAACAGATAACCATGTCCTCTGGAACACTGCCTGGGATCCAAGCATGAACAGATAACCATGTCCTCTGGAACACTGCCTGGGATCCAAGTATGAACAGATAACCATGTCCTCTGAAACACTGCCTGGGATCCAAGCATGAACAGATAACCATGTCCTCTGGAACACTGCCTGGGATCCAAGCATGAAAAGATAACCATGTCCTCTGGAACACTGCCTGGGATCCAAGCATGAACAGATAACCATGTCCTCTGAATCACTGCCTGTGATCCAAGCATGAACAGATAACCATGTCCTCTGGAACACTGCCTGGGATCCAAGCATGAACAGATAACCATGTCCTCTGAATCACTGCCTGGGATCCAAGCATGAACAGATAACCATGTCCTCTGGAACACTGCCTGGGATCCAAGCATGAACAGATAACCATGTCCTCTGGAACACTGCCTGGGATCCAAGCATGAACAGATAACCATGTCCTCTGGAACACTGCCTGGGATCCAAGCATGAACAGATAACCATGTCCTCTGAAACTCTGAAACACTGCCTGGGATCCAAGCATGAACATATAACCATGTCCTCTGGAACACTGCCTGGGATCCAAGCATGAACAGATAACCATGTCCTCTGAATCACTGCCTGGGATCCAAGCATGAACAGATAACCATGTCCTCTGGAACACTGCCTGGGATCCAAGCATGAACAGATAACCATGTCCTCTGGAACACTGAAACACTGCCTGGGAACACATGAACAGATAACACTGCTGCCTGGGATCCAAGCATGAACAGATAACCATGTGCCTGGGATCCAAGCTGAACAGAACATGTCCTCTGAACACTGCCTGGGATCCAAGCATGAACAGATAAACATGTCCTCTGAAACACTGCCTGGGATCCAAGCATGAACAGATAAACATGTCCTCTGAATCACTGCCTGGGATCCAAGCATGAACAGATAAACATGTCCTCTGAATCACTGCCTGGGATCCAAGCATGAACAGATAACCATGTCCTCTGGAACACTGCCTGGGATCCAAGTATGAACAGATAACCATGTCCTCTGAATCACTGCCTGGGATCCAAGCATGAACAGATAACCATGTCCTCTGGAACACTGCCTGAGATCAAAGCATGAACATATAACCATGTCCTCTGAATCACTGCCTGGGATCCAAGCATGAACAGATAACCATGTCCTCTGGAACACTGAAACACTGCCTGTGATCCAAGCATGAACAGATAACCATGTCCTCTGGAACACTGCCTGGGATCCAAGCATGAACATATAACCATGTCCTCTGGAACACTGAAACACTGCCTGGGATCCAAGTATGAACAGATAACCATGTCCTCTGGAACACTGCCTGGGATCCAAGCATGAACAGATAACCATGTCCTCTGGAACACTGCCTGGGATCCAAGCATGAACAGATAACCATGTCCTCTGAATCACTGCCTGGGATCCAAGCATGAACAGATAACCATGTCCTCTGGAACACTGCCTGAGATCAAAGCATGAACATATAACCATGTCCTCTGAATCACTGCCTGGGATCCAAGCATGAACAGATAACCATGTCCTCTGGAACACTGCCTGGGATCCAAGCATGAACATATAACCATGTCCTCTGGAACACTGAAACACTGCCTGTGATCCAAGCATGAACAGATAACCATGTCCTCTGGAACACTGCCTGGGATCCAAGCATGAACAGATAACCATGTCCTCTGAATCACTGCCTGGGATCCAAGCATGAACAGATAACCATGTCCTCTGGAACACTGCCTGGGATCCAAGCATGAACATATAACCATGTCCTCTGGAACACTGCCTGGGATCCAAGCATGAACAGATAACCATGTCCTCTGGAACACTGCCTGGGATCCAAGCATGAACAGATAACCATGTCCTCTGGAACACTGAAACACTGCCTGGGATCCAAGCATGAACAGATAACCATGTCCTCTGGAACACTGCCTGGGATCCAAGCATGAACATATAACCATGTCCTCTGGAACACTGAATCACTGCCTGTGATCCAAGCATGAACAGATAACCATGTCCTCTGGAACACTGCCTGGGATCCAAGCATGAACATATAACCATGTCCTCTGGAACACTGCCTGGGATCCAAGCATGAAAAGATAACCATGTCCTCTGGAACACTGCCTGGGATCCAAGCATGAACAGATAACCATGTCCTCTGAATCACTGCCTGTGATCCAAGCATGAACAGATAACCATGTCCTCTGGAACACTGCCTGGGATCCAAGCATGAACAGATAACCATGTCCTCTGAATCACTGCCTGGGATCCAAGCATGAACAGATAACCATGTCCTCTGGAACACTGCCTGGGATCCAAGCATGAACAGATAACCATGTCCTCTGGAACACTGCCTGGGATCCAAGCATGAACAGATAACCATGTCCTCTGGAACACTGCCTGGGATCCAAGCATGAACAGATAACCATGTCCTCTGAATCACTGCCTGGGATCCAAGCATGAACAGATAACCATGTCCTCTGGAACACTGCCTGGGATCCAAGCATGAACAGATAACCATGTCCTCTGGAACACTGAAACACTGCCTGGGATCCAAGCATGAACAGATAACCATGTCCTCTGAATCACTGCCTGGGATCCAAGCATGAACAGATAACCATGTCCTCTGGAACACTGCCTGGGATCCAAGCATGAACAGATAACCATGTCCTCTGAATCACTGCCTGGGATCCAAGCATGAACAGATAACCATGTCCTCTGGAACACTGCCTGGGATCCAAGCATGAACAGATAACCATGTCCTCTGGAACACTGAAACACTGCCTGGGATCCAAGCATGAACAGATAACCATGTCCTCTGAATCACTGCCTGGGATCCAAGCATGAACAGATAACCATGTCCTCTGGAACACTGCCTGGGATCCAAGCATGAACAGATAAACATGTCCTCTGAAACACTGCCTGGGATCCAAGCATGAACAGATAAACATGTCCTCTGAATCACTGCCTGGGATCCAAGCATGAACAGATAACCATGTCCTCTGGAACACTGCCTGGGATCCAAGTATGAACAGATAACCATGTCCTCTGAATCACTGCCTGGGATCCAAGCATGAACAGATAACCATGTCCTCTGGAACACTGCCTGAGATCAAAGCATGAACATATAACCATGTCCTCTGAATCACTGCCTGGGATCCAAGCATGAACAGATAACCATGTCCTCTGGAACACTGAAACACTGCCTGTGATCCAAGCATGAACAGATAACCATGTCCTCTGGAACACTGCCTGGGATCCAAGCATGAACATATAACCATGTCCTCTGGAACACTGAAACACTGCCTGGGATCCAAGTATGAACAGATAACCATGTCCTCTGGAACACTGCCTGGGATCCAAGCATGAACAGATAACCATGTCCTCTGGAACACTGCCTGGGATCCAAGCATGAACAGATAACCATGTCCTCTGAATCACTGCCTGGGATCCAAGCATGAACAGATAACCATGTCCTCTGGAACACTGCCTGAGATCAAAGCATGAACATATAACCATGTCCTCTGAATCACTGCCTGGGATCCAAGCATGAACAGATAACCATGTCCTCTGGAACACTGCCTGGGATCCAAGCATGAACATATAACCATGTCCTCTGAACACTGAAACACTGCCTGTGATCCAAGCATGAACAGATAACCATGTCCTCTGGAACACTGCCTGGGATCCAAGCATGAACAGATAACCATGTCCTCTGAATCACTGCCTGGGATCCAAGCATGAACAGATAACCATGTCCTCTGGAACACTGCCTGGGATCCAAGCATGAACATATAACCATGTCCTCTGGAACACTGCCTGGGATCCAAGCATGAACAGATAACCATGTCCTCTGGAACACTGCCTGGGATCCAAGCATGAACAGATAACCATGTCCTCTGGAACACTGAAACACTGCCTGGGATCCAAGCATGAACAGATAACCATGTCCTCTGGAACACTGCCTGGGATCCAAGCATGAACATATAACCATGTCCTCTGGAACACTGAATCACTGCCTGTGATCCAAGCATGAACAGATAACCATGTCCTCTGGAACACTGCCTGGGATCCAAGCATGAACAGATAACCATGTCCTCTGGAACACTGCCTGGGATCCAAGCATGAACATATAACCATGTCCTCTGGAACACTGCCTGGGATCCAAGCATGAACATATAACCATGTCCTCTGGAACACTGCCTGGGATCCAAGCATGAACATATAACCATGTCCTCTGGAACACTGAAACACTGCCTGTGATCCAAGCATGAACATATAACCATGTCCTCTGGAACACTGCCTGGGATCCAAGAATGAACAGATAACCATGTCCTCTGAAACACTGCCTGGGATCCAAGCATGAACATATAACCATGTCCTCTGGAACACTGCCTGGGATCCAAGCATGAACATATAATCATGTCCTCTGGAACACTGCCTGGGATCCAAGCATGAACAGATAACCATGTCCTCTGGAACACTGCCTGGGATCCAAGCATGAACATATAACCATGTCCTCTGGAACACTGCCTGGGATCCAAGCATGAACAGATAACCATGTCCTCTGAATCACTGCCTGGGATCCAAGCATGAACATATAACCATGTCCTCTGGAACACTGCCTGAGATCAAAGCATGAACATATAACCATGTCCTCTGAATCACTGCCTGGGATCCAAGCATGAACAGATAACCATGTCCTCTGGAACACTGCCTGGGATCCAAGCATGAACAGATAACCATGTCCTCTGGAACACTGAAACACTGCCTGGGATCCAAGCATGAACAGATAACCATGTCCTCTGAATCACTGCCTGGGATCCAAGCATGAACAGATAACCATGTCCTCTGGAACACTGCCTGGGATCCAAGCATGAACAGATAACCATGTCCTCTGGAACACTGCCTGGGATCCAAGTCCTCATGAACAGATAACCATGTCCTCTGGAACACTGCCTGGGATCCAAGCATGAACAGATAACCATGTCCTCTGAAACACTGCCTGGGATCCAAGCATGAACAGATAACCATGTCCTCTGGAACACTGCCTGGGATCCAAGCATGAACAGATAACCATGTCCTCTGGAACACTGCCTGGGATCCAAGCATGAACAGATAACCATGTCCTCTGGAACACTGCCTGGGATCCAAGCATGAACAGATAACCATGTCCTCTGGAACACTGAAACACTGCCTGGGATCCAAGCATGAACAGATAACCATGTCCTCTGGAACACTGCCTGGGATCCAAGCATGAACATATAACCATGTCCTCTGGAACACTGAATCACTGCCTGTGATCCAAGCATGAACATATAACCATGTCCTCTGGAACACTGCCTGGGATCCAAGCATGAACATATAACCATGTCCTCTGGAACACTGCCTGGGATCCAAGCATGAACATATAACCATGTCCTCTGGAACACTGCCTGGGATCCAAGCATGAACATATAACCATGTCCTCTGGAACACTGCCTGGGATCCAAGCATGAACATATAACCATGTCCTCTGGAACACTGAAACACTGCCTGTGATCCAAGCATGAACATATAACCATGTCCTCTGGAACACTGCCTGGGATCCAAGCATGAACAGATAACCATGTCCTCTGAAACACTGCCTGGGATCCAAGCATGAACATATAACCATGTCCTCTGGAACACTGCCTGGGATCCAAGCATGAACATATAACCATGTCCTCTGGAACACTGCCTGGGATCCAAGCATGAACAGATAACCATGTCCTCTGGAACACTGCCTGGGATCCAAGCATGAACATATAACCATGTCCTCTGGAACACTGCCTGGGATCCAAGCATGAACAGATAACCATGTCCTCTGAAACTCTGAAACACTGCCTGGGATCCAAGCATGAACATATAACCATGTCCTCTGGAACACTGCCTGGGATCCAAGCATGAACAGATAACCATGTCCTCTGGAACACTGCCTGGGATCCAAGCATGAACATATAACCATGTCCTCTGGAACACTGAAACACTGCCTGTGATCCAAGCATGAACATATAACCATGTCCTCTGGAACACTGCCTGGGATCCAAGCATGAACAGATAACCATGTCCTCTGAAACACTGCCTGGGATCCAAGCATGAACATATAACCATGTCCTCTGGAACACTGCCTGGGATCCAAGCATGAACATATAACCATGTCCTCTGGAACACTGCCTGGGATCCAAGCATGAACAGATAACCATGTCCTCTGGAACACTGCCTGGGATCCAAGCATGAACATATAACCATGTCCTCTGGAACACTGCCTGGGATCCAAGCATGAACATATAACCATGTCCTCTGGAACACTGCCTGGGATCCAAGCATGAACATATAACCATGTCCTCTGGAACACTGAAACACTGCCTGTGATCCAAGCATGAACATATAACCATGTCCTCTGGAACACTGCCTGGGATCCAAGCATGAACAGATAACCATGTCCTCTGAAACACTGCCTGGGATCCAAGCATGAACATATAACCATGTCCTCTGGAACACTGACTGGGATCCAAGCATGAACATATAACCATGTCCTCTGGAACACTGCCTGGGATCCAAGCATGAACAGATAACCATGTCCTCTGGAACACTGCCTGGGATCCAAGCATGAACATATAACCATGTCCTCTGGAACACTGCCTGGGATCCAAGCATGAACATATAACCATGTCCTCTGGAACACTGCCTGGGATCCAAGCATGAACAGATAACCATGTCCTCTGAAACTCTGAAACACTGCCTGGGATCCAAGCATGAACATATAACCATGTCCTCTGGAACACTGCCTGGGATCCAAGCATGAACAGATAACCATGTCCTCTGAATCACTGCCTGGGATCCAAGCATGAACATATAACCATGTCCTCTGGAACACTGCCTGAGATCAAAGCATGAACATATAACCATGTCCTCTGAATCACTGCCTGGGATCCAAGCATGAACAGATAACCATGTCCTCTGGAACACTGCCTGGGATCCAAGCATGAACAGATAACCATGTCCTCTGGAACACTGAAACACTGCCTGGGATCCAAGTATGAACAGATAACCATGTCCTCTGAATCACTGCCTGGGATCCAAGCATGAATAGATAACCATGTCCTCTGGAACACTGCCTGGGATCCAAGCATGAACAGATAACCATGTCCTCTGGAACACTGCCTGGGATCCAAGCATGAACAGATAACCATGTCCTCTGGAACACTGCCTGGGATCCAAGCATGAACAGATAACCATGTCCTCTGGAACACTGCCTGGGATCCAAGCATGAACAGATAACCATGTCCTCTGAAACACTGCCTGGGATCCAAGCATGAACAGATAACCATGTCCTCTGGAACACTGCCTGGGATCCAAGCATGAACATATAACCATGTCCTCTGGAACACTGCCTGGGATCCAAGCATGAACAGATAACCATGTCCTCTGAAACACTGCCTGGGATCCAAGCATGAACATATAACCATGTCCTCTGAAACACTGCCTGGGATCCAAGCATGAACAGATAACCATGTCCTCTGGAACACTGCCTGGGATCCAAGCATGAACATATAAACATGTCCTCTGAAACACTGCCTGGGATCCAAGCATGAACATATAATCATGTCCTCTGAAACACTGCCTGGGATCCAAGCATGAACAGATAACCATGTCCTCTGAAACACTGCCTGGGATCCAAGCATGAACAGATAAACATGTCCTCTGGAACACTGCCTGGGATCCAAGCATGAACATATAACCATGTCCTCTGAAACACTGCCTGGGATCCAAGCATGAACATATAACCATGTCCTCTGAATCACTGCCTGGGATCCAAGCATGAACAGATAACCATGTCCTCTGAAACACTGCCTGGGATCCAAGCATGAACAGATAACCATGTCCTCTAAAACACTGCCTGGGATCCAAGCATGAACATATAACCATGTCCTCTGGAACATATTCAAATGTCTCCATTTGATTTCAACATTTCATTGTTGTTCCAGTCAAATAGCCAACAGTGGATTAAACCGCATTGAAGATTTATCCATCCTTCCTGCTCAAGGAGGATGTATATTCTCCTCCTCTCTCTACTCCTCTCTATAACGGGTCAGTCTCCTCCTCTCTCTACTCCTCTCTATAAAGGGTCTGTCTCCTCTTCTCTCCACTCCTCTCTATAACGGGTATGTCTCCTCCTCTCTCTACTCCTCTCTATAAAGGGACTGTCTCCTCTTCTCTCTACTCCTCTCTATAAAGGGACTGTCTCCTCCTCTCTCTACTCCTCTCTATAACGGGTCAGTCTCCTCCTCTCTCTACTCCTCTCTATAAAGGGACTGTCTCCTCTTCTCTCCACTCCTCTCTATAACGGGTATGTCTCCTCCTCTCTCTACTCCTCTCTATAACGGGTCTGTCTCCTCCTCTCTCTACTCCTCTCTATAAAGGGACTGTCTCCTCCTCTCTCTACTCCTCTCTATAACGGGTCTGTCTCCTCCTCTCTCTACTCCACACTATAAAGGGACTGTCTCCTCCTCTCTCTACTCCACACTATAAAGGGACTGTCTCCTCCTCTCTCTACTCCTCTCTATAAAGGGACTGTTTCCTCTTCTCTCCACTCCTCTCTATAACGGGTCTGTCTCCTCCTCTCTCTACTCCTCTCTATAAAGGGACTGTCTCCTCTTCTTTCCACTCCTCTCTATAACGGGTATGTCTCCTCCTCTCTCTACTCCTCTCTATAACGGGTCTGTCTCCTCTTCTCTCTACTCCACACTATAAAGGGACTGTCTCCTCCTCTCTCTACTCCACACTATAAAGGGACTGTCTCCTCCTCTCTCTACTCCTCTCTATAATGGGTCTGTCTCCTCTTCTCTCTATTCCTCTCTATAACGGGTCTGTCTCCTCCTCTCTCTACTCCACACTATAAAGGGACTGTCTCCTCCTCTCTCTACTCCTCTCTATAACGGGTCTGTCTCCTCTTCTCTCTACTCCTCTCTATAACGGGTCTGTCTCCTCCTCTCTCTACTCCACACTATAAAGGGACTGCCTCCTCCTCTCTCTACTCCACACTATAAAGGGACTGTCTCCTCCTCTCTCTACTCCACACTATAAAGGGACTGTCTCCTCCTCTCTCTACTCCTCTCTATAACGGGTCTGTCTCCTCTTCTCTCTACTCCTCTCTATAACGGGTCTGTCTCCTCCTCTCTCTACTCCACACTATAACGGGTCTGTCTCCTCCTCTCTCTACTCCTCTCTATAAAGGGACTGTCTCCTCCTCTCTCTACTCCTCTCTATAAAGGGACTGTCTCCTCCTCTCTCTACTCATCTCTATAAAGGGACTGTCTCCTCCTCTCTCTACTCCTCTCTATAAAGGGACTGTCTCCTCCTCTCTCTACTCCTCTCTATAAAGGGACTGTCTCCTCCTCTTTCTACTCCTCTCTATAAAGGGACTGTCTCCTCTTCTCTCTACTCCTCTCTATAACGGGACTGTCTCCTCTTCTCTCTACTCCTCTCTATAAAGGGACTGTCTCCTCTTCTCTATACTCCTCTCTATAACGGGTCTGTCTCCTCTTCTCTCTACTCCTCTCTATAACGGGTCTGTCTCCTCTTCTCTCTACTCCTCTCTATAACGGGTCTGTCTCCTCTTCTCTCTACTCCTCTCTATAACGGGTCAGTCTCCTCCTCTCTCTACTCCACACTATAAAGGGACTGTCTCCTCCTCTCTCTACTCCTCTCTATAACGGGACTGTCTCCTCCTCTCTCTACTCCTCTCTATAACGGGACTGTCTCCTCTTCTCTCTACTCCTCTCTATAACGGGACTGTCTCCTCCTCTCTCTACTCCTCTCTATAACGGGACTGTCTCCTCCTCTCTCTACTCCTCTCTATAACGGGACTGTCTCCTCCTCTCTCTACTCCTCTCTATAACGGGACTGTCTCCTCTTCTCTCTACTCCTCTCTATACACGGACTGTCTCCTCCTCTCTCTACTCCTCTCTATAACGGGACTGTCTCCTCCTCTCTCTACTCCTCTCTATAAAGGGACTGTCTCCTATTCTCTCTACTCCTCTCTATAACGGGACTGTCTCCTCCTCTCTCTACTCCACACTATAAAGGGACCGTCAACCATTACCCTTGGAATTTCAGGTAGTATCTCGAGCGGCTATCTCTTTTTCTAATCTCTGTTTTCCTTGTACTGGCTTCATAAAATTGTGCAATAAAATTGCTTTTAACCCCTGTTCCAAGTGCTACACCTGGCTCTGGCGGGGCCATACATCTTCAATATAGAGTGCATCAAAGGCGGCAGGAGCCGACAAAGAGAGACAGAGGGAGGGTGGAAGGGTTAGAGAGAGAGAGGGAGAGGAGAGAGAAAGGGAGAGAGAAAGGGAGAGAGAAAGGGAGAGAGAAAGGGAGAGAAGAGAGAAATGGAGAGAGAAAGGGAGAGAGGGAGGGTGGAAGGGTTAGAGAGAGAGAGGGAGAGAAGAGAGAAAGGGGGAGAGAAAGGGAGAGAGGGGAGAGGAAAGAGAGACAGAGGGAGGGTGGAAGGATTAGACAGAGAGATGGAGTGAAGAGAGAAAGTGAGAGAGAAAGGGAGAGAGGGGAGAGGAAAGAGAGAGAGGGAGAGAGATGGAGAGATGGAGAGAGAGAGATGGAGAGATGGAGAGAGAGAGATAGAGAGAGAGAGAGGGAGAGGGGGAGTGGAGAGGAGAGAGAGAAGCGAAAGTCGTGTTGGGGCTAAAACATACAAGATGATAAAATCCATGTACACAAACAAGAAGTGTGTGTTTAAAATGGGCAAAAAACACACACATTTTTATCCACAGGGCCATGGGGTGAGACAAGGGTGCAGCTTAAGCCCCACACTTTTTAACATACAGTACCAATCAAAAGTTTGGACACACCCTCTCAATCAAGGGTTTTTCTTTATTTTTAATATTTTCTACATTGTAGAATAATAGTGAAGACCTTAAAACCATGAAATAATGGAATCATGTAGTAACCAAAAAAGGTGTTAATCAAATCAAAATACATTTTGTATTTGAGATAATTTAAAGTAACCTCCCTTTAACTTCATGATACCTTTGCACTCTTGGCATTCTCTAAATCAGCTTCACCAGGAATGCTTTTCCAACAGTCTTGAAGGAATTCCCACATATGCTGAGCACTTGTTTGCGTCTTTTCCTGCACTGTGGTCTGACTCATCCCAAACCATCTCATTTGGTTTGAGATCAGGTGATTGCGGAGGCCAGGTCATCTGATGCAGCACTCCATCACACTCCTTCTTGGTCAAATAGCCCTTGCACAGCCTGGAGGTGTGTTGGGTCATTGTCCTGTTGAAAAACAAATGATAGTCCCACTAAGCGCAAACCAGATGGGATGGTGTATCTCTGCAGAATGCTGTGGTAGCCATGCTGGTTAAGTGTGTCTTGAATTCTAAATAAATCACTGTCAGTGTCAACAGCAAAGCTTCCCCACATCATCACACCTCCTGCTTCATGGTGGGAACCACACATGCAGAGATCATCCGCTCATCTACTCTGTGTCTCACGAAGACATGGCTGTTGGAACCAAATATTTCAAATACGGACTCATCAGACCAAAGGACAGAGTTCAACTTATCTAATGTTCAATGCTCATGTTTGTTGGCACAAGCACATCTCTTCTTATTATTGTTGTCCTTTAGTTGTGTTTTAATTGGACCATAAAGGCCTGATTCATGCAGTCTCCTCTGAACAGTTGATGTTGAGATGTGTCTGTTACTTGAACTCTGTGAAACATTTATTTAAGATGCAATTTCTGAGCCTGGTAACTCTAATGAACTTGTCCCCTGGGTCTTCCTTTCCTATGGTGGTCCTCATGAGAGCCAGTTTCATCACAATGCTTGATGGTTTTTGCAACTGCACTTGAAGAAACTCTCAAAGTTATTGACATTTTCCTGATTGACTGACCTTCATGTCTTAAAGTAATAATGGACTGTCGTTTCTCTTTGCTTATTTGAGATGTTCTTGCTATAATCTGGACTTGGTCTTTTACCAAATAGGGCTATCGTCTGTATGCCAACCCTACCTTGTCACAACAGAACTGATTGGCTCAAACACTTTAATACGGAAAGACATTCCACAAATGAACTTTTAACAAGGCACACCTGTTAATTGAAATGCATTCCAGGTGACTACCTCATAAAGCTGGTTGAGAAAATGCCAAGAATGTGAATAGCTGTGATCAAGGCAAAGGGTGGCTACTTTAAATAATCTAAAATCTGAAATATATTTTGATTTGTTTAACACTTTTTTGGTTACTACATTATTCCATATGTGTTATTTCATAATTTTGATGTCTTCACTATTATTCTACATTGTAGAAAATAGTACAAATAAAGAAAATCCCTTGAATGAATGGGTGTGTCCAAACATTTGACTGGTACTGTATATATCAATGAATTCGTGATGGGCCTAGAACAGTCTGCAGCACTCGGCCTCAACCTACTAGAATCTGAAGTCAAATGTCTACTGTTTGCTGATGATCTGGTGCTTCTGTCACCAACCAAGGAGGACCTACAGCAGCACCTAGATCTTCTGCACAAAAACTATACAGTTGAAGTCGGACGTTTACATACACCTTAGCCAACTACATTTAAACTCAGTTTTTCACAATTCCTCAGAATAATAGTGGAGAGAATGTTTAATTTATTTCAGCTTTTATTTCTTTCATCACATTCCCAGTGGGTCAGAAGTTAACATACACTCAATGAGTATTTTGTAGCATTGCCTATAAAAGGTTTAACTTGGGTCTAACGTTTAGGGTACCCTTCCACAATCTTCCCACAATAAGTTGGGTGAATTTTGGCCCATTCTTCCTGACACAGCTGGTATAACTGAGTCAAGATTCTAGGCCTCCTCGCTCGCACGCACTTTTTCAGTTCGCATTTTCTATAGGATTGAGGTCAGGGCTTTGTGATGGCCACTCTAATACCTTTACTTTGTTGTCTTTAAGACATGTTGCCACAACTTTGGAAGTATGGTTGGGGTCATTGTCCATTTGGAAGACTCATTTGCGACCAAGCTTTAACTTCCTGACTGATGTCTTGAGATGTTGCTTCAATATATCAACATCATTTCCTACCTCATGATGCCATCTATTTTGTGAAGTGCAACAGTCCCTCCTACAGCAAAGCACCCCACAACATGAAGCTGCCGCCCCGTGCTTTATGGTTGGGATGGTGTTCTTCGGCTCTCAAGCCTCCCTCTTTTCCTTCCAAACATAACGATGGTCATTATGACAAAACAGTTCTATTTTTCTTTCATCAGATCAGAGGACATTTCTCCAAAAAAGTACAATCTTTGTCCCCATGTGCAGTTGCAAACCGTAGTCTGGCTTTTTCATGGCGGTTTTGGAGCAGTGGCATCTTCCTTGCTGAGTGGCCTTTCAGGTTATGTCAATATAGGACTAGTTTTAATGTGGATATAGAGACTTCCATATCTGTTTCCTCCAGCATATTCACAATGTCCTTTGCTGTTGTTCTGGGATTGATTTGCACTTTTCGCACCAAAGTACGTTCATCACTAGGAGACAGAACGCGTCTGCTTCCTGAGCGGTATGACGGCTGCGTGGTCCCATGGTGTTTGTATTTGCGTCCTAATGTTTGTATAAATTAACGTGGGACTATCACAAACGTCATTGTAAGGATTGTCGGACCAAAGTGCAGCGTGGTATGGGTTCATCATCTTATTACGTGAACCGGCAAAAAAACAATAAAGAACAAAACAAACGTAAAGCTATGCAGTGCTCAAGGCAACTATACACAAACAAGATCCCACAACAAACAGGTGGGAAAAGGTTGCCTAAGTATGATCCCCAATCAGAGAAAACAATAGACAGCTGCCTCTGATTGGGAACCATACCAGGCCAACCTAGAAATAAAGAAACTAGAATGCCCACACAAATCACACCCCGACCTAACCCAAAATAGAGAATAAAGGATCTCTAAGGTCAGGGCGTGACAGGTACCGTCAGGCATTTGGAAAGTGCTCCCAAGGATGAACCAGACTTGTGGAGGTGTACACATTTTTTCATGAGGTCTTGGCTGATTTCTTTTGATTTTCCGATGATGTCAAACAAAGAGGCACTGAGTTTGAAGGTATGCCCTGAAATACATCCACAGGTACACCTCCAAATGGCTCAAAAGATGTCAATTAGCCTATGAGGAGCTTCTAAAGCCATAACATACTTTTCTGGAATTTTCCAAACCGTTTAAAGGCAAATTCAACTTAGTGTCTGTAAATTTCTGATCCACTGGAATTGTGATACAATTAATTATGAGTGAAATGATCTGTCTGTAAACAATTGTTGGAAAAATGACTTGTGTCATGCACAAAGTAGATGTCCTAACCGACTTGCCAAAGCTATAGTTTGTTAACAAGAAATTTGTGGAGTGGTTGAAAAAACGAGTTTCAATGACTCCAACCTAAGTTTATGTAAACATCCAACTTCAACTGTACATCCTCGGCCTAAACTTTTAAGAGTTTGTTTATTAACTGACTTGCTTAGTTAAATAAAATGTTTTTAAAAACATTAGCGTCACAGGTAACTTCCACAAAGCTGTGAACGATCTGAGAGACAAAGCAAGAAGGGCCTTCTTCTATGCCAACAAAAAGAACATCAAAGTCGACATACCAATAAGAATCTGGCTCAAAATACTTGTATAGAAACAATTGCCCTTTATGGTTGTGAGGTCTGGGGTCCGCTCAACAAACAAGAATTCACAAAATGGGACAAACACTAAATTGACACTCCGCATGAAGAATTCTGCTAAAATATCCCCCGTGTACAACATTAAAAAATATATATATATATATTGCATGCAGTGCAGAATTAGGCCAATACCCATTAATTATCAAAATCCAGAAATGAGATGTTTAATTTTACAACCACCTAAAAGGAAGCCTTCCATAAAAAAGCTATCATCTACAGAGAGATTAACCTGGAGAAAAGCCCCCTTAGCAAGCTGGGTCTCTGTTCACAAACACAAACAGACTCCACAGAGCCCCAGGACAGCAACACAATTAGACCCAACCAAATCATGAGAAACAGAAAATATATTTACTTGACACACTGGAAAAAAATTAACCAAAAATCTGAGCTAGCTAGAATGCTATTGAGAAAGGCCGCTGTAGGCAGACCTGGCTCTCAAGAGAAGACAGGCTATGTGCTCACTGCCCACAAAATGAGGTGGAAACTGAGCTGCACTTCCTAACATCCTGCCAAATGTATGACCATATTAGAGAAACATATTTCCCTCAGATTACACAGATCCACAAAGAATTCGAAAGCAAACCCGATTTTGATAAACTCCCTTATCTATTGGGTGAAATACCACAGTGTGACATCACAGCAGCAAGATCTGTGACCTGTTGCCACAAGAAAAGGGCAACCAGTGAACAACAAATACAGTTGTAAATACAACCTATGTTTATGTTTATTTATTTTCCCTTTTTGTACTTCTACGACACATAATATGACAGTTGAAATGTTTTTATTATTTGGGAATTTTTGTGATTGTAATGTATACTGTTAATCTGTATTGTTTATAATCTATTTCACTTGCTTTGGCAATGTTAACATATGTTTCCCATGCCAATAAAGCCCGTAGATTTAATTGAAATTAAGAGAGAGGGGGAGAGGGAGAGAGAGCGAGAGAGAGGGAGAGATAGATAGGGAGGGGGAGAGGGGGAGGGGATAGAGAGGGGAAGAGAGAGAGAGGGAGGGGGAGATAAGAGAGGAGGGAGAGAGAGATTGTTTTTGCAAAGTAAACATGTTTCCCATGCCAATAAAGCCATTTGAATTGAATTGAGAGAGAGAGAGAGAGAGAGAGAGAGAGAGAGAGAGAGGAGAGAGAGAGAGAAAGAGAGAGAGAAAACGAGAGAGAAGGAGAGAGAGAGAGACAGCGAGAGAGAAAGAGAGAGAGAGGAGGCCAGTAGGTGGGAGATACAAGTAGGACAGGGAGGTGGAGTGAGGGACACAAAGTGAGATGGGGATCGACAACAGAGGTCAAGAAAGAGATAGAGGAAGGCAGTATGAAAGGGAACCCAACAGGGTTGTCGTGTTTGATCTCTTCCATTGCCATAAAACCTGGAGTCCTGGAGTCTCATACATTCAGATGTCACCTACCGTAGATCATATAAGTTTAGGCTGATTTTCCATTGGTTTGATATCATCATGATTCTGGTAGTTCAGCCTAGCATTAGCAAAGGTGTAACCTGACTCCACCGAGTGTTCACGGCAACCAACAGATCGGCTCGTCTCCACCCGGTCACCCTCTGTCACATGCATTGACTCAAGCCCCCACAGCCATTTTCGTGCTATCGATTTAAACATTACAATGTAATTAGGGGGCGGCAGGGTAGCCTAGTGGTTAGAGCGTTGGACTAGTAACCGGAAGGTTGCAAGTTCAAACCCCCGAGCTGACAAGGTATAAAACTGTCGTTCTGCCCCTGAACAGGCAGTTAACCCACTGTTCCTAGGCTGTCATTGAAAATAAGAATTTGTTCTTGACTGACTTGCCTAGTAAAATAAAAAATAATTTAAACTGAGTCTAATGTCAAGCAGCGGAATGACAAAGTTAAAGATCCTATTTTCATATGGGGGGGGCGCTGGTCCTCTTCAGCCATGGTGACAGGTGTTTTATCTTGTGACAAGGGAAATGAACATGGAAATTAATGTTTCAACTGTGGAGAGAGAATGAGAGGGTGAGACAGAGTGCTAGCAGCGGAGCAACAGAGGTAATTATTCAGCCACTCTTTCACCTGTGACTTGAGGCTTGACTGGGGTTTCCAATACCCAGAAAGCAATTGGATAAAGATGCAGGCTGCTTCCCTCCCCGACTGACACAATGACTGCTGCGACTGCAATATCTTCCCTAATCCCCAATGCCGTCTCTCGACAAAAGAAGAACTGAAGCTTCTGTTTCTTTCCTCAGTGATTGTCACTCGTCCTTATTAAATACATGTCGAACCATTCGCACAAAAAGGAACTCGTTTTTTTTTAGTCCCCCTCCCTCTCACCTTTCCTCCCTTCCTGCTTCTCACCAGCTCCTTCAATCTGCAGCATGTTCACCACAACTATCTTCAGATCACTTGAGGTAGGAAATTAAACTCCGATTGTGCAGTGGCTATTACATATTCTATAAGCTCAGCAATCTAGGGCTCAGGTCAGGTACAGGTCAATCTAGGGGTTAGGTCAGGTACAGGTCAATCTAGGGCTCAGGTCAGGTACAGGTCAATCTAGGGCTCAGGTCAGGTACAGGTCAATCTAGGGCTCAGGTCAGGTACAGGTCAATCTAGGGGTTAGGTCAGGTACAGGTCAATCTAGGGGTTAGGTCAGGTACAGGTCAATCTAGGGCTCAGGTCAGGTACAGGTCAATCTAGGGCTCAGGTCAGGTACAGGTCAATCTAGGGGTTAGGTCAGGTACAGGTCAATCTAGGGCTCAGGTCAGGTACAGGTCAATCTAGGGGTTAGGTCAGGTACAGGTCAATCTAGGGGTTCAGTCAAGTACAGGTCAATCTAGGGTTTAGGTCAGGTACAGGTCAATCTAGGGGTTAGGTCAGGTACAGGTCAATCTAGGGGTTAGGACAGGTACATGTCAATCTAGGGTTTAGGTCAGGTACAGGTCAATCTAGGGGTTAGGTCAGGTACAGGTCAATCTAGGGGTTAGGACAGGTACAGTTCAATCTAGGGGTTAGGTCAGGTACAGGTCAATCTAGGGGTTAGGTCAGGTACAGGTCAATCTAGGGGTTCAGTCAAGTACAGGTCAATCTAGGGGTTAGGTCAGGTACAGGTCAATCTAGGGGTTAGGACAGGTACATGTCAATCTAGGGTTTAGGTCAGGTACAGGTCAATCTAGGGGTTCAGTCAGGTACAGGTCAATCTAGGGTTTAGGTCAGGTACAGGTCAATCTAGGGGTTAGGTCAGGTGCAGGTCAATCTAGGGGTTCAGTCAAGTACAGGTCAATCTAGGGTTTAGGTCAGGTACAGGTCAATCTAGGGGTTAGGTCAGGTACAGGTCAATCTAGGGCTCAGGTCAGGTACAGGTCAATCTAGGGGTTAGGTCAGGTACAGGTCAATCTAGGGGTTCAGTCAGGTACAGGTCAATCTAGGGTTTAGGTCAGGTACAGGTCAATCTAGGGGTTAGGTCAGGTGCAGGTCAATCTAGGGGTTCAGTCAAGTACAGGTCAATCTAGGGTTTAGGTCAGGTACAGGTCAATCTAGGGGTTAGGTCAGGTACAGGTCAATCTAGGGGTCCAGTCAGGTACAGGTCAATCTAGGGTTTAGGTCAGGTACAGGTCAATCTAGGGGTTAGGTCAGGTACAGGTCAATCTAGGGGTTAGGACAGGTACATGTCAATCTAGGGTTTAGGTCAGGTACAGATCAATCTAGGGGTTCAGTCAGGTACAGGTCAATCTAGGGTTTAGGTCAGGTACAGGTCAATCTAGGGGTTAGGTCAGGTGCAGGTCAATCTAGGGGTTCAGTCAAGTACAGGTCAATCTAGGGTTTAGGTCAGGTACAGGTCAATCTAGGGGTTAGGTCAGGTACAGGTCAATCTAGGGGTTCAGTCAAGTACAGGTCAATCTAGGGTTTAGGTCAGGTACAGGTCAATCTAGGGGTTAGGTCAGGTACAGGTCAATCTAGGGGTTAGGACAGGTACATGTCAATCTAGGGTTTAGGTCAGGTACAGGTCAATCTAGGGGTTAGGTCAGGTACAGGTCAATCTAGGGGTTAGGACAGGTACAGTTCAATCTAGGGGTTAGGTCAGGTACAGGTCAATCTAGGGGTTAGGTCAAGTACAGGTCAATCTAGGGTTTAGGTCAGGTACAGGTCAATCTAGGGGTTAGGTCAGGTACAGGTCAATCTAGGGGTTAGGTCAAGTACAGGTCAATCTAGGGCTCAGGTCAGGTGCAGGTCAATCTAGGGGTTCGGTCAAGTACAGGTCAATCTAGGGTTTAGGTCAGGTACAGGTCAATCTAGGGGTTAGGTCAGGTACAGGTCAATCTAGGGCTCAGGTCAGGTACAGGTCAATCTAGGGGTTTGGTAAAACAAAAAAAATATTGCAATTGACCCACTCTGTATAACCATCCCAAAGCTCTGCGTAAACTCCCAAATTTCTGTGTGTTCTCCCAATGCCCTGAGTAACCTCCCAATGCTGTCTCTGATCTATCTGAATCTGAGTGGTTTTCAAGGGAAGACAAAAAAATATATATTTTTCACACTGCACGTTATTTAACGGCACATATAGAGTATGTGTATGTCCCTCGAATAAGATGCTACAAAGGTCAGAGCAGTCTTGGGTAAATAGGAAATAAACCAGACCGCTCCTCTCTCTGCAATAAGGTCCATATGGTCAAATATAATAGCATTGGTTACAGTTTGGCCCCGGAGTCACAAGGTGATGTCATAACTAAATTATCAGTCAATTCAATTACACAGCAATTCCCATGATTTATTGGTTATTTTAAACAATGACGTTCATACTCAAGGTCCACGAGGAGTGATGCTGCAACCCAGATAAATTAAATTCTCTCTTTTACAACCCTTCTTTGAGTCCTTCTGTTATAACTTTTTAAAAGAGGTGGTTATTGTCAGTGAAACACCCCTGTTCAATCCCTTGCTATCCTTCCGCAGATTTAACTCATCAGTGTGTGTGTGTGTTCACAAAGGTAAACATGGTCACGTCTAAATTGGGCTTCTGGTAAACTCCTCCCACGTTGGTCCTTAGAACTGCGCGGTGGACACAGAATCAGGAAATGCCATGTGCCCGTCAAACGGTCGCTTCGCCATGAGGTCTCCTTGTGTCGTTCGCATAAGTCAAAGTGTCACCTTCATAAGCAAAAAGTATATAGCATTACTCCTGCCGACAACACGGAGGCTGTCTGGTAAACAAATAACATAATAATAATACAAATAACAATAAACATCCACGACCCAGGAAGACAGTCAGACAGACAAGGAACACAGGAAGACAGTCAGACAGACAAGGAACACAGGAAGACAGTCAGACAGACAAGGAACACAGGAAGACAGTCAGACAGACAAGGAACACAGGAAGACAGTCAGACAGACAAGGAACACAGGAAGACAGTCAGACAGACAAGGAACACAGGAAGACAGTCAGACAGACAAGGAACACAGGAAGACAGTCAGACAGACAAGGAACCCAGGAAGACAGTCAGACAGACAAGGAACCCAGGAAGACAGTCAGACAGACAAGGAACCCAGGAAGACAGTCAGACAGACAAGGAACACAGGAAGACAGTCAGACAGACAAGGAACACAGGAAGACAGTCAGACAGACAAGGAACACAGGAAGACAGTCAGACAGACAAGGAACACAGGAAGACAGTCAGACAGACAAGGAACACAGGAAGACAGTCAGACAGACAAGGAACCCAGGAAGACAGTCAGACAGACAAGGAACCCAGGAAGACAGTCAGACAGACAAGGAACACAGGAAGACAGTCAGACAGACAAGGAACACAGGAAGACAGTCAGACAGACAAGGAACCCATGAAGACAGTCAGACAGACAAGGAACCCAGGAAGACAGTCAGACAGACAAGGAACCCAGGAAGACAGTCAGACAGACAAGGAACCCAGGAAGACAGTCAGACAGACAAGGAACCCAGGAAGACAGTCAGACAGACAAGGAACCCAGGAAGACAGTCAGACAGACAAGGAACCCAGGAAGACAGTCAGACAGACAAGCGGTGTGATCGAATGTCCCAAAGGAGCCAAGAGACTTTCTGAAAGTAGAGGAAACGTGAGAACCAGACCGAAAGACAAACGGTGCTAGTCAGACCAAGGAGAAAATACCATTAAACAGGAGAGCCACTGCTACCAGAAACAGATTCTCCCCAGGGTCTTGGAAGTGGATTGGGGAAGAGGAACATGGTCTTAAACAAAAGTGTTTTTTGTGACTTTAAAGGCCCTGTATTCCTTACAATTCTTTGTATCGCTTTGGTGTAATTTTCACAAGTATGTGGTAGATTTTCGTAACTATTTGGTACAAAACTCAAAACAGATCTTTAAAAAGGCAGTTGTTTTCAAAACTAAACACATGTTCAATGAACTAACTAAGTAACTAACTAATTAACTAACTAAGTAAAACACACAAAATCATACAGTCACTTCTTTCACCAAACTTAATCAGTGTTTCGTCTTGAAATACATGTTCACATAAAGTACTTGTCTTTCACAATGCAACGCTCACATAACCTTTGATATGATTCTCTTCTCGTTTGTTTTTTTGTTTGTTTTACAATGACTTAATCCGACTGCATGATCCCTCAAAGGGTCTGGTATTTAGAGTTATATGGGGTCTGGTATTTAGAGTTATATGGGGTCTGGTATTTAGAGTTATATGGGGTCTGGTATTTAGAGTTATATGGGGTCTGGTATTTAGAGTTATATGGGGTCTGGTATTTAGAGTTATATGGGGTCTGGTATTTAGAGTTATATGGGGTCTGGTATTTAGAGTTATATGGGGTCTGGTATATAGAGTTATATGGGGTCTGGTATATAGAGTTATATGGGGTCTGGTATTTAGAGTTATATGGGGTCTGGTATATAGAGTTATATGGGGTCTGGTATATAGAGTTATATGGGGTCTGGTATTTAGAGTTATATGGGGTCTGGTATATAGAGTTATATGGGGTCTGGTATTTAGAGTTATATGGGTTCTGGTATTTAGAGTTATATGGGGTCTGGTATTTAGAGTTATATGGGGTCTGGTATTTAGAGTTATATGGGGTCTGGTATTTAGAGTTATATGGGGTCTGGTATTTAGAGTTATCCCTCAAAGGGTCTGGTATTTAGAGTTATCCCTCAAAGGGTCTGGTATTTAGAGTTATATGGGGTTTGGTATTTAGAGTTATATGGGGTTTGGTAACCCTATAGAGTTATATGGGGTTTGGTATTTAGAGTTATATGGGGTCTGGTATTTAGAGTTATATGGGGTCTGGTATTTAGAGTTATATGGGGTCTGGTATTTAGAGTTATATGGGGTCTGGTATTTAGAGTTATATGGGGTCTGGTATTTAGAGTTATATGGGGTCTGGTATTTAGAGTTATATGGGGTCTGGTATTTAGAGTTATATGGGGTCTGGTATTTAGAGTTATATGGGGTCTGGTATTTAGAGTTATATGGGGTCTGGTATTTAGAGTTATATGGGGTCTGGTATTTAGAGTTATATGGGGTCTGGTATTTAGAGTTATATGGGGTTTGGTATTTAGAGTTATATGGGGTCTGGTATTTAGAGTTATATGGGGTTTGGTATTTAGAGTTATATGGGGTCTGGTATTTAGAGTTATATGGGGTTTGGTATTTAGAGTTATATGGGGTCTGGTATTTAGAGTTATATGGGGTTTGGTATTTAGAGTTATATGGGGTTTGGTATTTAGAGTTATATGGGGTCTGGTATTTAGAGTTATATGGGGTTTGGTATTTAGAGTTATATGGGGTTTGGTATTTAGAGTTATATGGGGTTTGGTATTTAGAGTTATATGGGGTTTGGTATTTAGAGTTATATGGGGTCTGGTATTTAGAGTTATATGGGGTTTGGTATTTAGAGTTATATGGGGTTTGGTATTTAGAGTTATATGGGGTTTGGTATTTAGAGTTATATGGGGTCTGGTATTTAGAGTTATATGGGGTTTGGTAACCCTATAGAGTTATATGGGGTTTGGTATTTAGAGTTATATGGGGTTTGGTAACCCTATAGAGTTATATGGGGTTTGGTATTTAGAGTTATATGGGGTCTGGTATTTAGAGTTATATGGGGTCTGGTATTTAGAGTTATATGGGGTCTGGTATTTAGAGTTATATGGGGTCTGGTATTTAGAGTTATATGGGGTTTGGTAACCCTATGATGAGAAGGGTCTGGTATTTAGAGTTATATGGGGTTTGGTAACCCTATAGAGTTATATGGGGTTTGGTAACCCTATAGAGTTATATGGGGTTTGGTAACCCTATAGAGTTATATGGGGTTTGGTAACCCTATAGAGTTATATGGGGTTTGGTAACCCTATAGAGTTATATGGGGTTTGGTAACCCTATAGAGTTATATGGGGTCTGGTATTTAGAGTTATATGGGGTTTGGTAACCCTATAGAGTTATATGGGGTTTGGTATTTAGAGTTATATGGGGTTTGGTAACCCTATAGAGTTATATGGGGTTTGGTATTTAGAGTTATATGGGGTCTGGTATTTAGAGTTATATGGGGTCTGGTATTTAGAGTTATATGGGGTCTGGTATTTAGAGTTATATGGGGTCTGGTATTTAGAGTTATATGGGGTCTGGTATTTAGAGTTATATGGGGTTTGGTAACCCTATGATGAGAAGGGTCTGGTATTTAGAGTTATATGGGGTTTGGTAACCCTATAGAGTTATATGGGGTTTGGTAACCCTATAGAGTTATATGGGGTTTGGTAACCCTATAGAGTTATATGGGGTTTGGTAACCCTATAGAGTTATATGGGGTTTGGTATTTAGAGTTATATGGGGTTTGGTAACCCTATAGAGTTATATGGGGTCTGGTATTTAGAGTTATCCCTCAAAGGGTCTGGTATTTAGAGTTATATGGGGTCTGGTATTTAGAGTTATATGGGGTCTGGTATTTAGAGTTATATGGGGTCTGGTATTTAGAGTTATATGGGGTTTGGTATTTAGAGTTATATGGGGTTTGGTATTTAGAGTTATATGGGGTTTGGTATTTAGAGTTATATGGGGTCTGGTATTTAGAGTTATATGGGGTCTGGTATTTAGAGTTATATGGGGTTTGGTATTTAGAGTTATATGGGGTCTGGTATTTAGAGTTATATGGGGTCTGGTATTTAGAGTTATATGGGGTCTGGTATTTAGAGTTATATGGGGTCTGGTATTTAGAGTTATATGGGGTCTGGTATTTAGAGTTATATGGGGTCTGGTATTTAGAGTTATATGGGGTCTGGTATTTAGAGTTATATGGGGTTTGGTATTTAGAGTTATATGGGGTTTGGTAACCCTATAGAGTTATATGGGGTTTGGTAACCCTATAGAGTTATATGGGGTTTGGTATTTAGAGTTATATGGGGTTTGGTAACCCTATAGAGTTATATGGGGTTTGGTATTTAGAGTTATATGGGGTTTGGTAACCCTATAGAGTTATATGGGGTTTGGTAACCCTATAGAGTTATATGGGGTTTGGTAACCCTATAGAGTTATATGGGGTTTGGTAACCCTATAGAGTTATATGGGGTTTGGTAACCCTATAGAGTTATATGGGGTTTGGTAACCCTATAGAGTTATATGGGGTTTGGTATTTAGAGTTATATGGGGTTTGGTAACCCTATAGAGTTATATGGGGTCTGGTATTTAGAGTTATCCTCAAAGGGTCTGGTATTTAGAGTTATATGGGGTCTGGTATTTAGAGTTATATGGGGTCTGGTATTTAGAGTTATATGGGGTCTGGTATTTAGAGTTATATGGGGTCTGGTATTTAGAGTTATATGGGGTCTGGTATTTAGAGTTATATGGGGTCTGGTATTTAGAGTTATATGGGGTTTGGTATTTAGAGTTATATGGGGTTTGGTATTTAGAGTTATATGGGGTTTGGTATTTAGAGTTATATGGGGTTTGGTATTTAGAGTTATATGGGGTTTGGTATTTAGAGTTATATGGGGTCTGGTATTTAGAGTTATATGGGGTCTGGTATTTAGAGTTATATGGGGTTTGGTATTTAGAGTTATATGGGGTCTGGTATTTAGAGTTATATGGGGTCTGGTATTTAGAGTTATATGGGGTCTGGTATTTAGAGTTATATGGGGTCTGGTATTTAGAGTTATATGGGGTCTGGTATTTAGAGTTATATGGGGTCTGGTATTTAGAGTTA
This sequence comes from Oncorhynchus nerka, assembly GCF_034236695.1. NCBI lineage: Eukaryota > Metazoa > Chordata > Actinopteri > Salmoniformes > Salmonidae > Oncorhynchus > Oncorhynchus nerka. The sequence continues at coordinate 7,327,265 of NC_088420.1, forward strand.
TATGGGGTCTGGTATTTAGAGTTATATGGGGTTTGGTATTTAGAGTTATATGGGGTTTGGTAACCCTATAGAGTTATATGGGGTTTGGTAACCCTATAGAGTTATATGGGGTTTGGTATTTAGAGTTATATGGGGTTTGGTAACCCTATAGAGTTATATGGGGTTTGGTATTTAGAGTTATATGGGGTTTGGTAACCCTATAGAGTTATATGGGGTTTGGTAACCCTATAGAGTTATATGGGGTTTGGTAACCCTATAGAGTTATATGGGGTTTGGTAACCCTATAGAGTTATATGGGGTTTGGTAACCCTATAGAGTTATATGGGGTTTGGTAACCCTATAGAGTTATATGGGGTTTGGTATTTAGAGTTATATGGGGTTTGGTAACCCTATAGAGTTATATGGGGTCTGGTATTTAGAGTTATCCCTCAAAGGGTCTGGTATTTAGAGTTATATGGGGTCTGGTATTTAGAGTTATATGGGGTCTGGTATTTAGAGTTATATGGGGTCTGGTATTTAGAGTTATATGGGGTCTGGTATTTAGAGTTATATGGGGTCTGGTATTTAGAGTTATATGGGGTCTGGTATTTAGAGTTATATGGGGTCTGGTATTTAGAGTTATATGGGGTCTGGTATTTAGAGTTATATGGGGTTTGGTATTTAGAGTTATATGGGGTCTGGTATTTAGAGTTATATGGGGTTTGGTATTTAGAGTTATATGGGGTCTGGTATTTAGAGTTATATGGGGTTTGGTATTTAGAGTTATATGGGGTCTGGTATTTAGAGTTATATGGGGTTTGGTATTTAGAGTTATATGGGGTCTGGTATTTAGAGTTATATGGGGTTTGGTATTTAGAGTTATATGGGGTTTGGTATTTAGAGTTATATGGGGTCTGGTATTTAGAGTTATATGGGGTTTGGTATTTAGAGTTATATGGGGTTTGGTATTTAGAGTTATATGGGGTTTGGTATTTAGAGTTATATGGGGTCTGGTATTTAGAGTTATATGGGGTCTGGTATTTAGAGTTATATGGGGTCTGGTATTTAGAGTTATATGGGGTTTGGTATTTAGAGTTATATGGGGTCTGGTATTTAGAGTTATATGGGGTCTGGTATTTAGAGTTATATGGGGTCTGGTATTTAGAGTTATATGGGGTCTGGTATTTAGAGTTATATGGGGTCTGGTATTTAGAGTTATATGGGGTCTGGTATTTAGAGTTATATGGGGTCTGGTATTTAGAGTTATATGGGGTCTGGTATTTAGAGTTATATGGGGTCTGGTATTTAGAGTTATATGGGGTCTGGTATTTAGAGTTATATGGGGTCTGGTATTTAGAGTTATATGGGGTTTGGTATTTAGAGTTATATGGGGTCTGGTATTTAGAGTTATATGGGGTTTGGTAACCCTATAGAGTTATATGGGGTTTGGTATTTAGAGTTATATGGGGTTTGGTAACCCTATAGAGTTATATGGGGTTTGGTATTTAGAGTTATATGGGGTCTGGTATTTAGAGTTATATGGGGTCTGGTATTTAGAGTTATATGGGGTCTGGTATTTAGAGTTATATGGGGTCTGGTATTTAGAGTTATATGGGGTTTGGTAACCCTATGATGAGAAGGGTCTGGTATTTAGAGTTATATGGGGTTTGGTAACCCTATAGAGTTATATGGGGTTTGGTAACCCTATAGAGTTATATGGGGTTTGGTAACCCTATAGAGTTATATGGGGTTTGGTAACCCTATAGAGTTATATGGGGTTTGGTAACCCTATAGAGTTATATGGGGTTTGGTAACCCTATACAGTTATATGGGGTTTGGTAACCCTATACAGTTATATGGGGTTTGGTAACCCTATAGAGTTATATGGGGTTTGGTATTTAGAGTTATATGGGGTTTGGTAACCCTATAGAGTTATATGGGGTTTGGTATTTAGAGTTATATGGGGTTTGGTAACCCTATGATGAGAAGGGTCTGGTATTTAGAGTTATATGGGGTTTGGTAACCCTATAGAGTTATATGGGGTTTGGTAACCCTATAGAGTTATATGGGGTTTGGTAACCCTATAGAGTTATATGGGGTTTGGTAACCCTATAGAGTTATATGGGGTTTGGTAACCCTATAGAGTTATATGGGGTTTGGTAACCCTATAGAGTTATATGGGGTTTGGTATTTAGAGTTATATGGGGTTTGGTAACCCTATAGAGTTATATGGGGTTTGGTAACCCTATAGAGTTATATGGGGTTTGGTAACCCTATAGAGTTATATGGGGTTTGGTAACCCTATAGAGTTATATGGGGTTTGGTAACCCTATAGAGTTATATGGGGTTTGGTAACCCTATAGAGTTATATGGGGTTTGGTAACCCTATAGAGTTATATGGGGTTTGGTAACCCTATACAGTTATATGGGGTTTGGTAACCCTATAGAGTTATATGGGGTTTGGTAACCCTATAGAGTTATATGGGGTTTGGTAACCCTATAGAGTTATATGGGGTTTGGTAACCCTATAGAGTTATATGGGGTTTGGTAACCCTATAGAGTTATATGGGGTTTGGTAACCCTATAGAGTTATATGGGGTTTGGTAACCCTATAGAGTTATATGGGGTTTGGTAACCCTATAGAGTTATATGGGGTTTGGTAACCCTATAGATTTATATGGGGTTTGGTAACCCTATAGAGTTATATGTCAACCTGTTATAGTTACATATCAACTGGAAACAGACGATACTCTACAGGAAGGGTTTGGTAACCCTATAGAGTTATATGTCAACTGGTTATAGTTACATATCAACTGGAAACAGACAATACTCTACAGGAAGGGTTTGGTAACCCTATAGAGTTATATGTCAACTGGCTATAGTTACATATCAACTGGAAACAGACGATACTCTACAGGAAGGGTTTGGTAACCCTATAGAGTTATATGTCAACTGGTTATAGTTACATATTTACATTTACATTTAAGTCATTTAGCAGACGCTCTTATCCAGAGCGACTTACAAATCAACTGGAAACAGACGATACTCTACAGGAAGGGTTTGGTAACCCTATACAGTTATATGTCAACTGGCTATAGTTACATATCAACTGGAAACAGACGATACTCTACAGGAAGGGTTTGGTAACCCTATACAGTTATATGTCAACTGGCTATAGTTACATATCAACTGGAAACAGACGATACTCTACAGGAAGGGTTTGGTAACCCTATAGAGTTATATGTCAACTGGTTATAGTTACATATCAACTGGAAACAGACGATACTCTACAGGAAGGACGGAGTCCATCCAAATCATCTTGGTTCCTGTCCACACATTTCAAGGCTGCGTTGAAACAATGACTTATCAATGATCCAAGGCCAGCTCAGCTAATTCCAACCATTTTGACAATGAGTCTTCATAATGCTGCATTAAATGTACATTATCCTAGGAGCGTTGGCAGACACAATGTAAGAAACTTAATTTATGTCCCCCTAATTTCCCAGAATACCTTTGTTAATCCTACAGCTATTGGATGCTGTAATCATGAGCCTATGAACCAGAGTTACACTGTTAACACTGAGGTGGTGTGCTTTAGCTCACCCTGCACTATCACGTCTTCTTCTGATAAGCTTTAAAAACAATCAAGCGACCCAGAAAAGTGCTTAAAATGTCCCGTATTAACATATGCAGTCTGAGAAACAAGGTATTTGAAGTCAATAACTTGCTTGTAACGAATGACATTCATCTCTAAAAATCACATAGATAATACTTTGATAATACAGTGGAAGCAATACATGGCTATAACATCTACCGAAAAGACAGTAATGCCAATGGGGGCGGTGTTGCGGTCTATATAAAGGACCACATTCCTGTGAAGATTAGAGAAGATCTAATGTTAAATACTGTTGAAGTAATCTGACTACATGTTCATCTGACTCACCTAAAGCCCATTCTGGTAGGAAGCTGCTATAGACCACCAAGTGCTAACAGTCAGTATCTGGATGATATGTGTGACATGCTTGATAATATATGTGAAATCAATTGAGAAGTATATTTTCTGGGTGATTTAAATATTGACTGGCCATCATCAAGCTGCCCATGCAAGAAAAAGTTTCAAACTGTAACCAGTGCCTGCAACCTGGTTCAGGTTGTCAGTCAACCTACCAGGTTAGTTACAAACAGCACAGGAATGAAATCATCAATATGTATTGATTTTATTAATGCTGCAGAAATGAGCTTGAAAGCAGAATCGAGATCCATCGGATGTACTGTTGTGATCACAATATAGTAGTTATGTCTAGGAAATCCAAAGTTCCAAAGGTTGTGCCTAATATAGTGTATAAGAGGTCATACAAGACGTTTTGTAAGTGATTCATATCTTGAAGATATTTGCTGGTCTGTGGTGTGTAATGAGGAGCAACCAGACGCTGCTGGTCTGTGGTGTGTAATGAGGAGCAACCAGACGCTGCACTTGACACATTTATGAAATTGCTTAATCCAGTCACTAATAAGCATGCACCCATTAAGAAAATTACTGTAAAAAATGGTTGAAACCCCGTGGATTGATGAGGAATTGAAAAATGTTATGGTAGAGAGAGATGAGGCAAAAGAAATGGCAAATAAGTCTGGCAGCCCAACTGAATGGCAAACGTACTGCAAATTAAGAAATCATGTGGCTAAGCTAAATTAAAAATGAAAATAAACTATACTATTAAACAAAGATAAATTATATAAAGAATGACAGTAAAAAGCTTTGGAGTTCTTTCATGGAAGCCTCTCAAATATAATCCAGATAGAAGCAGGAATTCCCCAAGGGTAGCTGTTTAGGCCACTTGCTTTTTTCAATTTGTACTAATGACATGCCATTGGCTTTGAGTAAGGCAAGTGTGTCTATATCTGCGGATGACTCAACACTGTACACGTCAGTGATTGAAATGACTGCAACACTTAACAAAGAGCTGCAGATAGTTTCAGAATGGGTAGCAAGGAATAAATTAGTCCTAAATATTTCCTAAACTAAAAGCATTGTATTTGGGACAAATCATTCACTAAACAGTAAACCTCAACTACATCTCGTAACAAATAATGTTGAAATTGAGTAACCCTGGATTGTAAACTGTCATGGTCAAAACATATTTATACAACAGTAGATAAGATAGGGAGAAGTCTGTCCATAATAAAGAGCTGCTCTGCCTTCTTAACAACACTGTCAATAAGGCAGGTCTTAAAGGCCCTGGTTTTGTCGCACCTGGACTACTGTTCAGGCATGTGGTCAGGTGCCACAAAGAGGGACGTTGCAGTTGGCTCAGAACAGGGTAGCACGGCTGTCCCTTAGAAGTTCACAGAGAGCTAACATTAATGACATGTATGGCAATCTCTCATGGCTCAAAGTAGAGGAGAGATTGACATCATCATTACTTGTTTTTGTAAGAGGTGTTGACATGCTGAAGGTACTGAGGTGCCTGTTTAAAATACTAGCACACAGCTCAGACACCCATGCATACCCCACAAGACATGCCACCAGAGGTCTCTTCACAGTCCCCAAGTCCATAACAGACTATGGGAGGCACACATTACTACATAGAGACATGACTACATGGAACTCTATTCCACATCAGGTAAGCGATGCAGCAGGAGAATCAGATTTTTTTAAAACAGGTAAAAATACACCTCATGGTAAAGCGGGGACCGTGAAGAGACACACACATAGGCACAGACACATGCATACACACACACGCGATAACGTACGCACTATACACACATGTACACTTGGATTTTGTGTTGTAGATATGTGGTAGTGGAGAATGGGCCAGAGGACACACTGTAAAACAGCAATATATTAAGGAGATCAAGAATTTGCCCTGAGGACTGCATGAAATGTATATAAACATTTGATGCCAATGTGCTGTAGGTGTAGTGTCACGAACCTTGCCGAAGATGGTGCCTCTTGCTGTTCGGGCGGTGCTCGGCGGTCGTCATCGCCGGCCTTTTAGCTGCCATCGATTCCCTTTCCGTTTGTGTTGGTTAGTGGTTAATTGGGTACACCTGTTTTGTATTAGGGTTTGTTTGTAGGGTGTTTAAGGGCACTAGGCCCGCTGGGTATTTGTGCGGGCTTGTTTGTGTTACTCTGTGTTTGATGGTGTGAGTTATTTGTGTATTTATTCTCCGGACTATTTTGTCCTGTTGTTTGGACTGGCATCTTATATACTGACTGTTTTGTTTTGTTGCGCTGGGGAATAAATTTGAAAGAAAGACTGAACCCTGCTCTCTGCGCCTGATTCCACCCACCACTCCTAGTTGATCGTAACATGTAGGTCTATCGCTTACTGTACATCGCACATCCAGAAACCAAGCATATCAGCTTTTAAAGTGTCCAAGTCCAACTGTCCTGAAATAAGTAGGTGTTTTAACACTTCATGTCTAATTAACTAATGCCTTCATTTACGATGCATTCAATCCTGTGGCGTTTAAGATTGAATAAAGCAGTGAATGCAACTTGCTTGATCTTTCTGTTTATACCATATGTTGTTTTCAGACTGTTTCTTAAGATGTAAATTTCCACAGCATTGCCAAATAAGTCTGTACAATGTCCTTTGCACAAAAAAAAACATCCTCATGAAAGTACATCAGCATATCATCAAAAGTACATTCACAGTGTCTACATTTGCTAAATGCAAATCCCACCCGCTCTTTATCCACACAGCATAAGTATCACCGCAGAGAAGAACCATTGGTCCATATGCCTCGTTCTCCACATTGACAGTTTGAAATTGATCACCATTGTACAATAGAACCAAGGCCTCTTTAAATTCTTTGCAATATCGCATCCACCACACACTGAGAAGTCACGTGATTTTGCTATAGCAAAAAGTTGGACGGCAGACAGCTTGTGGGGTTGATATTTCCCAAAATGTTATAAATCATGAATAACTTTTTTCTTTGAAACATGGAAGCCTAAAGGATTACACAACTCAATTTATTCGGTATATAAAAATAATCTGTAAAGCAGTGGGTTTCATGGAAAAACAATGTGATTTTATAAGGTCCCCAAGTGCAATGTCATAAGAATCGATCAGTGCATTTCTGAGGTCCATCTTCAATCATGGCTAGTATTGTTGGACGAGACAATAACTGTTCCAAACTTTTCACTAAAGTTTCCCTACAGTTCAAAAGTTTGGGATGACTTAGAAATGTCCTTGTTTGCACATTTTTTTGTCAATTAAAATAACATCAAATTCATTAGAAATACAGTGTAGACTTTCAGTGATGTAAATGACTATTGTAGCTGGAAACGGCTGATTTTTAATGGAATATCTACAGTAGATAGGCGTACAGAGGCCCATTATCAGCAACCACCCCTCCTGTGTTCCAATGACTCGTTGTGTTAGCTAATCCAAGTTTGTCATTTTAAAAGGCTAATTGATAATTAGAAAACCATTTTTCAATTATGTTAGCACAGCTGAAAACCCTTGTGCTGATTAAAGAAGCAATAAAACTGGCCTTCTTTAGATTAGTTGAGTATCTGGAGCATCAGCATTTCTGGGTTCAATTACAGACTCAAAGTGGCCAGAAAAAAAGTACTTTCTGCTGAAACTTGTCCTTTTATTCTTTATTCTTGTTCTGAGAAATGAAGGCTATTCCATGCGATAAATTGCCAAGAAACTGAAGATCCCGTACAACGCTGTGTACTACTCCCTTCACAGAACAGCGCTAACTGCCTCTAACCAGAATAGAAAGAGGAGTAGGAGGCCCCGGTGCACAACTGAGGAAGAGAACAAGTTCATTAGTGTCTAGTTTGAGAAATAGATGCCTCACAAGTCCTCAACTGGCAACTTCATTAAATGGTACCTGCAAAACACCAGTCTCAACGTAAACATCGAAGAGGCGACTCCAGGATGCTGACAGTCCAGTGTCTGTGTTCTTTTGCCCATCTTAATAAAACAAATGTATTGGCCAGTCTGAGACATGGCTTTTTCTTTGCAACTCTGCTAAAAAGGCCAGCATCCTGGAGTCGCCTCTTCACTATTGACGTTGAGACTGGTGTTAAAAAGACGATGATATATATGGGCACAGATCATAGAAAAACATTAAAGGGATGTTGATATATATGGGCACAGATCATAGAAAAACATTAAAGGGATGTTGATATATATGGGCACAGATCATAGAAAAATATTAAAGGGATGGTGATATATATGGGCAGAGATCATAGAAAAACATTAAAGGGATGGTGATATATATGGGCACATATCATAGAAAAACATTAAAGGGATGATGATATATATGGGCACAGATCATGGAAAAACATTAAAGGGATGGTGATATATATGGGCACAGATCATAGAAAAACATTAAAGGGATGATGATATATATGGGCAGAGATCATAGAAAAACATTAAAGGGATGGTGATATATATGGGCAGAGATCATAGAAAAACATTAAAGGGATGGTGATATATATGGGCAGAGATCATAGAAAAACATTAAAGGAATGGTGATATATATGGGCACAGATCATAGAAAAACATTAAAGGGATGGTGATATATATGGGCACAGATCATAGAAAAATATTAAAGGGATGGTGATATATGCATATATCCTGGAAAAGTCTTGAGTGAGTCTTTCTGGGTGAGTCTCTAACATTTACATTTACATTTAAGTCATTTAGCAGACGCTCTTATCCAGAGCGACTTACAAATTGGTGCATTCACCTTATGACATCCAGTGGAACAGTAGTGCATCTAAATCTTTTAAGGGGGTGAGAGGGATTACTTTATCCTATCCTAGGTATTCCTTAAAGAGGTGGGGTTTCAGGTGTCTCCGGAAGGTGGTGATTGACTCCGCTGTCCTGGCGTCGTGAGGGAGTTTGTTCCACCATTGGGGGGCCAGAGCAGCGAACAGTTTTGACTGGGCTGAGCGGGAACTGTACTTCCTCAGTGGTAGGGAGGCGAGCAGGCCAGAGGTGGATGAACGCAGTGCCCTTGTTTGGGTGTAGGGCCTGATCAGAGCCTGGAGGTACTGAGGTGCCGTTCCCCTCACAGCTCCGTAGGCAAGCACCATGGTCTTGTAGCGGATGCGAGCTTTAAGCTCTAAGACCTGTGAGTCTTTCTGGGTGAGTCTCTAAGAGCTGTGAGTCTTTCTGGGTGAGTCTCTAAGAGCTGTGAGTCTTTCTGGGTAAGTCTCTAAGAGCTGTGAGTCTTTCTGGGTGAGTCTCTAAGAGCATTGAGTCTTTCTGGGTGAGTCTCTAAGAGCTGTGAGTCTTTCTGGATGAGTCTCTAAGAGCTGTGAGTCTTTCTGGGTGAGTCTCTAAGAGCTGTGAGTCTTTCTGGATGAGTCTCTAAGAGCTGTGAGTCTTTCTGGGTTAGTCTCTAAGAGCTGTGAGTCTTTCTGGGTGAGTCTCTAAGAGCTGTGAGTCTTTCTGGGTGAGTCTCTAAGAGCTGTGAGTCTTTCTGGGTGAGTCTCTAAGAGCTGTGAGTCTTTCTGGGTGAGTCTCTAAGAGCTTTCCACACATGGATTATGCAACGTTTTCCATTATTTTCTTCAAAATTCTTCAAGCTCTGTCAAATTGATTGTTGATCATTGCTGGACAACCATTTCCAGGCCTTGCCATAGATCTTCAAGCAGATTTAAGTCAAAACTGTAACTAGACCACTCAGAAACATTCACTGTCTTCTTGGCAAGCAAGTCCAGTGTAGATTTGGCCTTGTGTTTAAGGTTTTTCTCTAGGATTTTGCCTGTGCTTTACTGCAGTCTGTGTCTTTTTTTTCTATCCTAATAAACTCCCAGTCCTTGACGATTACAGGCAATAACCATAACATAATGCAGCCACCACTAAGCTTGGAAATATGGAGAGAGTACTCAGTAATATGTGATATTGGATTTGTCCCAAACATAACACTTAGTATTCAGGAAAAAAAGTGATTTGTTTTACCAAACCCCTAGATTGACCTGTACCTGACCTGAGCCCTAGATTGACCTGTACCTGACCTAACCCCTAGATTGACCTGTACTTGACCTAACCCCTAGATTGACCTGTACCTGACCTACCAGCCTCCACGGGTGGAGTAACACCAAGTCTGTTGAACCATCCTCAGTGGTCTCCTATCACAGCCATTAAGCTGGGTAACTGTTTTAAAGTCAACGTTGGCCTCGTGGTGAAATCTTGGGTGGTTTCCTTCCTCTCCGGCAACTGAGTTAGGAAGGTTGCTTATATCTTTGTAGTGACTGGGTGTATTGATACTCCATCCAAAGTGTAAATGAGAAAATTGCTCAATGGGGTGTTCAATGTCTGCCTTTTTTTGTTTTACCCATCTACCAACAGGTATCCTTCTTTGCAAGGCATTGAAACACCTCTCTGGTCTTTATGGTTGAATCTGTGTTTGAAATTCACTCCTTGACAAACGGACCCTGAAGATAATTGTATGTGTTGGGTACAGAGATGAGGTAGTCATTCAAAATCATGTTAAACACTATTATTGCACACAGCGTGAGTCCATGCAATTTATTATGTGACTTGTTAAGCACAATCTTAGTCCTGGAATTATTTAGGCTTGCCATAACAATGGAGTTTAATACTTATTGACTCAAGACATTTCAGCTTTTAATTTTTAATTAAACTGGAAACATTTAGAAAACATAATTCCACTTTGACATTATGGGCTATTGTGTGTAGGCCAGTGACCTAAAATCACAATTTAATCCTCACAAAATGTTGATGGGTTCAGGTTTCATCTCGTCGCATGTTGTTCTAACGACGACGATACCACTCGGTCACGGTGATCCTCGGTTGTCCCTCCGTCTTGATCTGCACTCATTGGTGGTGAGGAGGTGCTGAGAGTGGATTGACTTGACATGATACTAGATAGAGTTGTAGACTCTTCTCCTTACTACAGCCAGTAATGCCACATACAACACCATACTCTTTAGTACAACCATTAATGCCACATACAACACCATACTCTTTAGTGCAACCACTAATGCCACATACAACACCATACTCTTTAGTAAATCAAATCAAATCCAATTTTATTTGTCACATACACATGGTTAGCAGATGTTAATGCGAGTGTAGCGAAATGCTTGTGCTTCTAGTTCCGACAATGCAGTGATAACCAACAAGTAATCTAACTAACAATTCTAAAACTACTGTCTTATACACAGTGTAAGGGGATAAAGAATATGTACATAAGGATATATGAGTGAGTGATGGTACAGAGCAGCATACAGTAGATGGTATCGAGTACAGTATATACATATGAGATGAGTATGTAGACAAAGTAAACAAAGTGGCATAGTTAAAGTGGCTAGTGATACATGTATTACATAAGGATGCAGTCGATGATGTAGAGTACAGTATATACGTATGCATATGAGATGAATAATGTAGGGTAAGTAACATTATATAAGGTAGCATTGTTTAAAGTGGCTAGTGATATATTTACATCATTTCCCATCAATTCCCATTATTAAAGTGGCTGGAGTTGGGTCAGTGTCAATGACAGTGTGTTGGCAGCAGCCACTCAATGGTGGCTGTTTAACAGTCTGATAGCCTTGAGATAGAAGCTGTTTTTCAGTCTCTCAGTCCCAGCTTTGATGCACCTGTACTGACCTCGCCTTCTGGATGATAGCGGGGTGAACAGGCAGTGGTTCGGGTGGTTGATGTCCTTGATGATCTTTATGGCCTTCCTGTAACATCGGGTGGTGTAGGTGTCCTGGAGGGCAGGTAGTTTGCCCCCGGTGATGCGTTGTGCAGACCTCACTACCCTCTGGAGAGCCTTACGGTTGAGGGCGGAGCAGTTGCCGTACCAGGCGGTGATACAGCCCACCAGGATGCTCTCGATTGTGCATCTGTAGAAGTTCGTGAGTGCTTTTGGTGACAAGCCGAATTTCTTCAGCCTCCTGAGGTTGAAGAGGCGCTGCTGCGCCTTCTTCACGACGCTGTCAGTGTGAGTGGACCAATTCAGTTTGTCTGTGATGTGTATGCCGAGGAACTTAAAACTTGCTACCCTCTCCACTACTGTTCCATCGATGTGGATAGGGGGGTGTTCCCTCTGCTGTTTCCTGAAGTCCACAATCATCTCCTTAGTTTTGTTGACGTTGAGTGTGAGGTTATTTTCCTGACACCACACTCCGAGGGCCCTCACCTCCTCCCTGTAGGCCATCTCGTCGTTGTTGGTAATCAAGCCTACCACTGTTGTGTCGTCCGCAAACTTGATGATTGAGTTGGAGGCGTGCGTGGCCACGCAGTCGTGGGTGAACAGGGAGTACAGGAGAGGGCTCAGAACGCACCCTTGTGGGGCCCCCGTGTTGAGGATCAGCGGGGAGGAGATGTTATTGCCTACCCTCACCACCTGGGGGCGGCCCGTCAGGAAGTCCAGTACCCAGTTGCACAGGGCGGGGTCGAGACCCAGGGTCTCGAGCTTGATGACGAGCTTGGAGGGTACTATGGTGTTGAATGCCGAGCTGTAGTCGATGAACAGCATTCTCACATAGGTATTCCTCTTGTCCAGGTGGGTTAGGGCAGTGTGCAGTGTGGTTGAGATTGCATCGTCTGTGGACCTATTTGGGCGGTAAGCAAATTGGAGTGGGTCTAGGGTGTCAGGTAGGGTGGAGGTGATATGGTCCTTGACTAGTCTCTCAAAGCACTTCATGATGACGGAAGTGAGTGCTACGGGGCGGTAGTCGTTTAGCTCAGTACAGTCATTAATGCCACATACAACACCATACTCTTTAGTACAGTCATTAATGCCACATACAACACCATACTCTTTAGTACAGTCATTAATGCCACATACAACACCATACTCTTTAGTGCAACCACTAATGCCACATACAAATCAAATCCAATGAAATTGTATTTGTCACAGACGCCTTATACAAGAGGTGTAGAACTTACAGTGAAATGCTTACTTACAAACAATGTTTAAGAAGTTAAGAAAAACAAATGTTAAGTAAAAAATAGATAAGTAAAAAATTTGAAGGTAGAAAATAAAAAGTAACAAATAATTAATGAGCAGCAGTAAATAACAATAGTTGAGCTATGTACAGGGGGTACCTGTACAGAGTCAATGTGGAGGCTATATACAGGGGGTACCTGTTGTGAGCGTACCAAGTAATTAGGCGTCACTCTAAAGCGGGAAGGTGGAATAAACGAGTCAGGAAAAAGGTTTTTCTGATTGAACACGGTTCTCTATTGAGAGTATTTTGTCAACAAAAACATTCAAACATAATCAATGAAAAATCTTCCAAGGAAAAACACACATCTTCTTCTCCAGATGAAACAAGAACACAATAGGATAATCTTTAAACTACAACAAACATAAATCACGGTTTTGTCACCGTCTTAGTGGTTCTTTCAGCACAGCTTCTCTCTCTCGGTGGCCATCTTCCAGAGATAGTTTCCCTCCCTCTCTTCTGGTTCCATTCTCTCTTTTATAGGGGAAGGAGAGTATCTCATTAGTACCGTCAGCTGTGCTTAATTGACTCTGGTTACCATGTCTCCCAGGCTCTGTTGGGCAACTATCCATGAGCCCAGCCTGCCCTCTAGTGGTCCGTCCACACTGTATAAACACATCCCCATAAAGAAAATGAGAATTAAAAACAGGTTCAGTCCTTGGTTCAACCGTGATCTTGTGGACTAACTCCAACGCGAGAATTGCATTTGGCGAAAGTCTCGGCAAAAGTATACTCAGGCTGAGGAGGAGCAGTTCTATAAGGAGCAGTTCTCTCTCTAACCCCAAGAAGTTCCGGAAAACGGTTAAAGACCTGGAGAATAAACCCTCCTCATCACAGCTGCCCATGTCCCTTAATGTTGAAGATGTGGTTGTTACTGACAAGAAGCACTGAGGCCGAGCTTTTTAATCACCACTTCATTAAGTCAAGATTCCTATTTGACTTAGCCATGCCTCCTTGCCCGTCCAACATTTCCTCATCTCCCACACTTCCATTGCGACTATCCCCAATGTTTTTCCCTCTTTTTCCCCTGCTCACAACAAAGTTTCTCCCTGCAGGCAGTCACTGAGTCCGAGGTGCTAAAGGAGCTCCTGAAACTTGACCCCATCTGGAACAGATGGTTTAGACACTTTCTTCTTTAAAGTTGCTGCCCCTATCATCGGCAAGCCTATCTCCAACCTTTTAGACTTGCCTCTCCTTTCAAGAGGGGTTCCCATTGCTTGGAAGGCAACCACGGTTCATCCTTTTTTAAAAGGGGGAGATGAAGCCAATCCAAATTGTTATAGGTCACTTTCTATTTTGCCCTGTGTATCAAAGGTGTTGGAAAAAGTTGATTCTTGATGTCTATAGTATTCTCTCTGGTATGCAATCTGATTTCTGCTCAGGTTGTGGATGTGTCACTGCAACCTAAAAGGTCCTCAATGATGTCACCACTGCCCTTGATTCTAAGCAATGTTGTGCTGCTATTTTTATTGACTTTGCCAAAGCTTTTGATACGGTAGACCATTCCAGTCTTGTAGGCCGGCTATTGAGACACCAGTACCAAAACCAGTGACCCCATCACCCCCAGTACCCCCAGTACCAGAACCAGTAACCCCAGCACCCCTAGTACCAGAACCAGTGACCCCAGCACCTCCAATACCAGACCCAGTGACCCCAGTACCTCCAATACCAGATGCAGTGACCCCAGCATCCCCAGTACCAGACTCAGTGACCCCAGCATCCCCAGTACCAGACCCAGCGACCCCATCACCTCCAATACCAGATGCAGTGACCCAAGCATCCCCAGTACCAGACTCAGTGACCCCAGCATCCCCAGTACCAGACCCAGCGACCCCATCACTACCAGTACCAGAAGCAGTGACCCCATCACCTCCAGTACCAGACCCAGTGACCCCAGTACCTCCAATACCAGAACCAGTGACCCCAGCACTCTCCAATACCAGACCCAATGACCCCAGTACCTCCAATACCAGAACCAGTGACCCCAGCACTCTCCAATACCAGACCCAGCGACCCCATCACCTCCAATACCAGATGCAGTGACCCAAGCATCCCCAGTACCAGACCCAGTGACCCCTGCACTCTCCAATACCAGACTCAGTGACCCCAGTACTTCCAATACCAGAACCAGTGACCCCAGTACCTCCAATACCAGATGCAGTGACCCCAGCATCCCCAGTACCAGACGCAGTGACCCCAGCATCCCCAGTACCAGACCCAGCGACCCCATCACTACAAGTACCAGAAGTAGTGACCCCATCACCTCCAATACCAGACCCATTGACCCCATCACCTCTAGTACCAGACCCAGTGACCCCAGCACTCTCCAATACCAGACCCAGTGACCCCAGCACCTCCAATACCAGACCCAGCGACCCCATCACTACCAGTACCAGAAGTAGTGACCCCATCACCTCCAATACCAGACCCAGTGACCCCAGTAGCACCAATACCAGACCCAGTGACCCCAGTACCACCAATACCAGACCCAGTGACCCCAGTACCTCCAGTACCAGACCCAATGACCCCAGTACCACCAATACCAGACCCATTGACCCCATCACCTCCAGTACCAGACCCAGTGACCCCAGCACTCTCCAATACCAGAACCAGTGACCACATCACCTCCAGTACCAGACCCAGTGACCCCATCACCTCCAGTACCAGACCCAGTGACCCCAGCACCTGAAGTCCAGTAATCAAAATACCTCATCTAGAGCCTATGGCATTGACCCCAGTGCCTCCACGCTCAGGTCACATTTTACATCAAGGCTTAGCGATCATGAAGGAGTCCCCTTCAAATTCATAAAGTTACCCACCGCAGAATGTCATCTACGTAGACGGCGAGTTAAAGCAAGCCAGAAGATATGACTTTGAAAGCAGCTTTTTAGGCAAGAGCAAAATTGCTTCGCTGTCGACTACTCCGTACACGATGACAAACACGGTATTCATAATGCGCCACAATGGAAGACTTCAAGTATCTGTCGAAGCGTGAAGTAAATTCAATGGCCAAACGACTGGTAGAATATTACCCGATGCTGCGGGACAGATCAGTGTATTGTAAATATGATGGGTGAGTGGTCATCTTGTTTCATGCCATTTAGTCTAATCATGGTGTATGTTGCTATTCAGGAATTAACAGCAGTTAATTGCTGCATTATTGTGTCATGTCATGTGCATTTAAAGGGAGCCATTTCCTGTGTGTCCTAACAGGAAACTGTCTCCAGACTACTGATGAAGAGACAACAGAATGTGCGGACCAGGGGCAAAAAGACCAAGGGCCCTAAACCTGAAAGAGACAAGAGAATCCAGCACCACAGAGACTAAAGAGCATGGGTACAGCTCCCCCGAGAGTGAAAAGCATAGATCCAGCACCACAGAGAGTAAAGAGCATAGGTACAGCTCCCCCGAGAGTGAACAGCATAGATCCAGCACCACAGAGAGTAAAGAGCATAGGTACAGGTCCCCCGAGAGTGAACAGCATAGATCCAGCACCACAGAGAGTAAAGAGCGTAGGTACAGCTCCCCCGAGAGTGAACAGCATAGATCCAGCACCACAGAGAGTAAAGAGCATAGGTACAGGTCCCCCGAGAGTGAACAGCATAGATCCAGCACCACAGAGAGTAAAGAGCATAGGTACAGCTCCCCCGAGAGTGAACAGCATAGATCCAGCACCTCAGAGAGTGAACAGCATAGATCCAGCACCACAGAGAGTGAACAGCATAGATCCAGCACCACAGAGAGTGAACAGCATAGATCCAGCACCACAGAGAGTGAACAGCATAGGTACAGGTCCCCCGAGAGTGAACAGCATAGATCCAGCACCACAGAGAGTAAAGAGCATAGGTACAGCTCCCCTGAGAGTGAACAGCATAGATCCAGCACAACAGAGAGTGAACAGCATAGATCCAGCACCACAGAGAGTGAACAGCATAGATCCAGCACCACAGAGAGTGAACAGCATAGATCCAGCACCACAGAGAGTGAACAGCATAGATCCAGCACCACAGAGAGTGTTCAGCATAGATCCAGCACCACAGAGAGTGAACAGCATAGATACAGCACCACAGAGAGTGAACAGCATAGATCCAGCACCACAGAGAGTGAACAGCATAGATCCAGCATCTCAGAGAGTGAACAGCATAGATCCAGCACCACCGAGAGTGAACAGCATAGATCCAGCACCACAGAGAGTGAACAGCATAGATCCAGCACCACAGAGAGTGAACAGCATAGATCCAGCACCTCAGAGATTGAAGGGCAGGGTGATGGTAATGAAACGTTAGATTGGTAGCTTGACTTAGCCTTTTTTTAATGAAACATGGGAGTACACATTATACTCTGTTTACAAACAAAACATTCAACATCTTGTCAACTGAAACATTAAGTTAAGCTGTCACTGTTTTGGCATATGCCCTTAGGGACTTTTACAATGTGGTTAAGAGTTTATAGATTTTCTGGGGCAAGGCTAAACCTGATTGCTGTGCTTTCAGCACCTGATTTCCAAACTAGTCCCTAGACCCTAAGCTAGACACTACCACTGCAATTTGCATGTCTGTGCCTGTTTTGACACAACAATCAATTTAACGTATCTGAGTTAAATCAGTGAAAGCACTGCTTTCTACCAGCCTTGTGCTAACTCTCAGCTAAACCAGAGGGTAGTGCAATCGCCCTCTTGGGTTGGGAGACATTTAATTTTTTACCCCTTAATTAAAATTGTTTTTATTCAATTAAGAATTGTGCCTTTAACACCAAAACCATTAAGGGGTAGGAATAATTATATTAATTGTTTATTTTCAAGCTGGAGAAACGACCCTGACAGCAATGAGAGTGGGAAAAAATGTCTTAATAAATCCTCTTTTGATTTAATGGCTCTGACCATGCAATACGTAACAGAACAATTGAGCATGACCGGAGATCAAGAGAAACATCTAGAAAGCGAGGTCACCGACAAGGACAAACGAGAGAACATTTTGAGCAATACGGAAACCATTCGTGATGAACTTGCAGAGGAGACAAAGACAAGCAAGCAGAAAGAGTTTGAGCGTGATACTGCGGACTTCAAGGATCAGAAGGTGTATATCTGCAGGGGTGGATGGAGACAAGCGAATCGGCAAGCTGAAATCCTAGAAGGCCACAGATGTGACGATGAACCTGCTCTGACTCCAGTGACCAATCCGGAGCTGGAACTTTTTTTTAGGGGGGGGAATCCTGATGGATAACGTTATTGAATATGCCACCCACCCTGCTTCCCCGCAAGAAATGCAAGAGAGGAAAATAACTGAAGTACTCCCGACGGAGCAAGACACAGTAATGAACTTGTCCAACAGGTCTATATTTGACACATGCTTATCTGACTTAGGTAAGGGACTATAATGTCTTAACATCAAAGGTCAATGACTTTGATAATGTTATAAAGTTTATAAAGTTTGTCAGCAGTTTGATATTGACGAGTTCTTTGTTAAAATAGGGTCCCTGTCAATCTAAATCCATTGAACGAGACAAGTAACCAGAGAAGCCATAGTTCTAATGCTCTTCCCATTGACCAACTCAATGGCCTTGTGGTTAGAGTGTCTGCCCTGAGATTGGAAAGTCATGAGTTCCATCCATGGCTGAATAATACCTATAAAAATAAGACCTGATACATCTTGGCACTCAGAATTAAGAATTAAGGAGATATATTGGGGTTAAGGCCCCGTGATAGACTAGAGTCCTATCCTGGGTGTGTATTTGTACAACAAGCTACCTCACGATACTGAAACAAGGCTACTTAATCTCTTCCCATTGATAACCTGAGTGACAATGAACTTGAGTCTTGTCCTAAAGACATGATAAATGAAAAGATAACTCAGTGATAATGGATTGTACAAAAGACTCCCTCGGGATCTAATCAATCCAAGTCTCCGATCCATATCGAAGTTTTCATATGAAGGGGAAATTACAAAGACAGAATATGAGTGTAGGAAAGTTGACTGCCCAACCCCATCTGTCACATACACTCTCTCCAAAATTCACCAGAGCTTGATGCCACCTGACAGGGAACATCTCTACCTTTGTTGAACGTTGAAAGCCTGGGAGAGCTCTCTCCTCACATACATCAGAGACAATTGATTTTATCACTCTCCTGAAATATGTGGACTGTATACTAGAAAAGTATATTCTGTGTACTTTGATGTTACCAGTCTTTATACTAACATCTCCCACCAGAGCTGCCTAGAGGCCCTCAAGTTCTTCCTCAGCTCTTCTCAGCACCAATTGTATTGTGGACTTGGCTGAACTGGTACTAACCTCCAACTATTTTCTCTTCAGAGGATAATTTTTCTTATAGACCAAAGGGACACCTACTAACTAGGAATGTTGGTGGTGCTGCATCCAGAACATAACCCGTTTCTCCCCAATATTGTCTTCATTCTGAGATATTTAGATTATATTTTCCTTATCTAAACAGGGACCCAGGAAGAATGGTGCCGGAGGGGATGGCTGCTGTTTTATAGGCTCCTAACCAACTGTGTTATTTTGTGTGTTTTTCACATTGTTTGTAACATATTTTGTACATAAAGTTGCTGCTACCGTCTCTTATGACCGGAAAGAGCCTCTAGATATGAGAACAGAGATTACTTAACTAGAAGTGGTCGTAGATGTTTTCTTTCATGAGTCCAACGCAAAGGATATATTCCTTCTCAGAGACCAGGCCCAAATCACTGTCATTCATGTGAAGAAAAGACAGCGGGCGGAGATTGGGGTGCCTTGTGAGAATTCGTCGGCGAGTGGGTAACGCGCCTCCATCATCCGTTCTATTGGCCAACGTGTAATCACTAGAGAATAAACTGGATGAGCTTCGTTCGAGACTCTCCTACCAACAGGACATTAAAAACAGTAATATCTTACATTTCACTGAATGACGACATGGATAATATACAGTTGGCTGGGTTTTACGTGCACTGGAAGGACAGAAGAGCTCGGCAAGATGAGGGCTGGTGGTGTGTGTCTGTTTGTCAATAACAGCTGGTGCGCAATGTCTAATATTAAGGAAGTCTTGAGATATTGCTTGCCTGAGGTAGAGTACCTGATGAGTACCTGATGATAAGATGTAGACCATACTATCTACCTATATTTTTCGTAGCCGTCTATTTACAACCATAAACCGATGCTGGCACTAAGACTGCAGTCAATGAACTATTAGGCCGTAAGCATCAAGAAAATGCTCATTCAGAAGTGACGCTTCTAGTGGCCGGGGACTTTAATGCAGGCAAACTTAAATCCATTTCAGCTCATTTCTACCAGCATGTCAAATGTACAACCGGAGGGAAAAAAACTCTAGACCACCTTTAGTCCACACACAGAGACGCATGCAAAGCTCTCCCTCACCCTCAATTTGGCAAATCTGACCATAATTATATCCTCCTGATTCCTGCATACAAGCTAAAATTAAAGCAGGACGTACCAGTAACTCGCTCAATTACGGAAGTGTTCAGATGATGCGGATGCTACTCTACAAGACTGTTTTGCCAGCACAGACTACAATATGTTTCATCCAATGGCATTGAGGAGTATACCACCTCAGACGAACCATCAAACAGGTAAAGCTTAAATACAGGACTAAGATGGAATCCTACCTCACCGCCTCTGACGCTCGTCACATGTGGCAGGGCTTACAAAATATTCCTGAATACAAAGTGAAACCCAGCTGCGAGCTGCCAAGTGAGGTGAGCCTACCAGATGGGATACATTTCTTTGATGCTCGCTTCGAGGCATGCAACACTGAAAAATGCATGAGAGCACCAGCTGTTCTGGACGACTGTGTGATCACACTCTCCGCAGCCGATGTGAGCAAGACCTTAAAACAGGTCAACATTCACAAAGCCGTGGGGCAAGACGGCTTACCAGGACGTGTACACAGGGCCCGCGCAGACCAACGTGCAAGGGTCTTCACTGACATTTTCAACTTCTCCCAGACAGAGTCTGTAAAACCTACATGTTTCAAGCAGACCAGCATAGTCCCTGTGCCCAAGAATGCCAATGTAACCTGGCTAAATGACCACCGCTATGCCTATCGAGGCAAGCAACACTGAAGCATGCATCAGAGCACCAGCTGTTTCAGACGACTGTGTTATCTCGCTCTCCGTGGCCGATGTAAGCAAAACCTTTACACAGGTCAACATTCACAAAGCCGCTGGGCCAGACGGATTACCTGGATGTGTACCCAAAGCATATGTGCGGACCAACTGGCAGGTGTCTTCACGAACATTTTCAACCTCTCCCTGTCCGAATCTGTAATACCTACGTACATGTTTAACCTGTTACTCCTACCCTCTACTTTTTTGAACATTCTGTTAAAAATCGCGCAACATTTCAGCGCCCTGCTACTCATGCCAGGAATATAGTATATGCATATGATTAGTATGTGTGGATAGAAAACACTCAGACGTTTATAAAACTGGTTAAATCACGGCTGTGGCTATAACATAACGTGCGTTTCATCGGAAAGCGCAGGAAAACCTGATCACTGAAAATGGAAAAATATATTGCTGCGCGACTTGAACCCATTGATAAAGGTGAACCACAATTAATGAGGCTGAGGTTGCAGTACCTACAGCTTCCACACGGTGTCTAGAGTCTTGTCATTTGCCTACGATTTGTTTCTTGGTCAAACAGATTCAAGGCGGCGCAGTTCTTCAGGTCTAGGACCGGATATTTTGGTTGAGTTTCTAGCCGGACATTTTTCCAGACGGACAGCTATAGAATATACTTCGTCTTGTGATTAATTTGATCGCTTATTAACGTTTACTAATACCTAAAGTTACATTACAAAAGTATTTCGAAGTGTTTTGTGAAAGTTTATCGTCGACTTTTTGAATTTAAAAAAAATGACGTTACGTTATGAAACGCTGTTTTTTTTTGTTGATCACACAGTCTACATATAACGATATCTAGGCTATATATGGACCGATTTAATCGAAAAAAAGACCCAATAGTGATTATGGGACATCTAGGAGTGCCAACAAAGAAGATGGTCAAAGGTAATGAATGTTTTCTATTTTATTGTGCGGTTTGTGTATCGCCGAATATGCTAATTATTTTGTTTACGTCCCCTGCGGGTCTTTTGTGGTGTTACATGCTATCAGATAATAGCTTCTCATGCTTTCGCCGAAAAGCATTTTAAAAATCTGACTTGTTGCCTGGATTCACAACGAGTGTAGCTTTAATTCAATACCCTACATGTGTATTTTAATGAACGTTTGAGTTTGAACTAATACTATTAGCATTTAGCGTAGCGCATTTGCATTTCCAGAGCTCTGGATGGGACGCAAGCGTCTCAATAGACGCAAGAGGTTAACCTCTTAAGTCGACCTTCTACTTTTTCGAACATTCTGTTAAAAATCGCGCAACATTTCAGCGCCCTGCTACTCATGCCAGGAATATAGTATATGCATATGATTAGTATGTGTGGATAGAAAACACTCAGACGTTTATAAAACTGGTTAAATCACGGCTGTGACTATAACAGAACGTGCGTTTCATCGAAAAGTGCAGGAAAATCTGACTGAAAATGGAAAAATATATCCATGCGCCACTTCAACCCATTGATAAAGGTGAACCACATTTAATGGGGCCGAGGTTGCAATACCTACACCTTCCACACGATGTCAACAGTCTTGTCATTTGCCTACTATTTGTTTCTTGGTCAAACAGACGCAAGGTAACGCCTTTCTTCCGGTCTCCGACCGGAAATTTTGGTTGAGATTTACCCGGACATTATTTCCAGACGTACAGCTATAGAATATACATCGCCTCGTGATCAATTTGATCGCTTATTAACGTTTACTAATACCTAAAGTTGCATTACAAAAGTATTTCGAAGTGTTTTGTGAAAGTTTATCGTCAACTTTTTTAATTTAAAAAAATGACGTTACGTTATAAAACGCTATTTTTTTCCTTGATCACACAGTCTTCATAGATCGATATCTAGGCTATATATGGACCGATTTAATCAAAAAAAGCCCCAATAGTGATGTTTATGGGACATCTAGGAGTGCCAACAAAGAAGATGGTCAAAGGTAATGAATGTTTTATATTTTATTTGTGCGTTTTGTGTAGCGCCGACTATGCTAATTATTTTGTTTACGTCCCCTGCGGGTCTTTTAGGGTGTTACATGCTATCAGATAATAGCTTCTCATGCTTTCGCCGAAAAGCATTTTAAAAATCTGACTTGTTGCCTGGATTCACAAGGAGTGTAGCTTTAATTCACTACCCTGCATGTGTATTTTAATGAACGTTTGAGTTTTAACTAGTACTATTAGCATTTAGCGTAGCGCATTTGCATTTCCAGATGTCTAGATGGGACGCCTGCGTGTCAGGTAGGAGCAAGAGGTTAAAACAGACCACCATAGTCCCTGTGCCCAAGAAAGCGAAGGTAACCTCCCTAAATGACTACCGCCCCGTAGCACTCACGTCGGTAGCCATTAAGTGCTTTGAAAGGCTGGTCATGGCTCACATCAACACCATCATCCCGAAAAACCCTAGACCCACTCCCACCCCAACAGATCCACAGATGACGCAATCTCAATCGCACTCCACACTCCCCTTTCCCAGCTGGACAAAAGGAACACCTAAGTGAGAATGCTATTCGTTGACTACAGCTCAGCGTTCAACACCATGGTGCCCACAAAGCTCATCACTAAGCTTTGGACCATGGGACTGAACACCTCCCTCTGCAACTGGATCATGGACTTCCTGACGGCACGCCCCCAGGTGGTAGGGGTAGCCAACAACACATCTGCAATGCTGATCCTCAAAACAGGGGATGATGAAGGAGATGATAGTAGACTACTGGAAATGGATGGCCATACACGCCCCCATTCACATCGATAGGGCTACAGTGGAGCGCATCGAGAGTTGTCCACATTACCAACAAATTATCATGGTCTAAACACACCAAGGAAGTATTGACCACGACAAGTCATTTTTTCTTCTCAGGAGACTGACAAGATTTGGTCAGATCCTCAAAAAGTACTACAGCTGCACCATCAAGAGCATCCTGACCATACCACCGCCTGGTATGGCAACTGCACGGCATCCAACAGTAATGCATTACAGAGGGTAGTGCGTAAATCCCAGTACATCACTGGGGCCAAGCTTCCTGTCATCCAGGACCTACAGTACTACTACTGTACTACAAGGTGTTGTCAGAGGAAAGAACAAAAAACTGTTAAAGACTCCAGTCACTCAAGTCATAGACTGTTCTGTCTGCTACCGCACAGCAAGCGGTACCCACAAGCCATAAGACTGCTGAACAATTCATCAAATGGCCACCCAGGCCTTTTTGTACACCGCTGCTACACTCTGTTTATTATCTATGCTTATTCATTTTACCCCTACCTACGTACAAATGACCTCGTCTCACCTGTTTTCCTCGACTCAGCTGTTTACCTCGACTCACCTGTAACCCGGCACATTGACTCGGTACCGGTATGCCCGATACATAGCCTCATCAGCATTATTTTATTTTGTTTATTTTAATTAAATGATTTACTTTAGTTTATTTAGTAAATATTTTCTTCACACTTTTTATTGAACTGCATTTGTGTGTGTGTATCTGTGTGTGTGTGTGTGTGTGTGTGTGTGTGTGTGTGTGTGTGTGTGTGTGTGTGTGTGTGTGTGTGTGTGTGTGTGTGTGTGTGTGTGTGTGTGTGTGTGTGTGTGTGTGTGTGTGTGTGTATCTGTGTGTGTGTGTATCTGTGTGTGTGTGTGTATCTGTGTGTGTGTGTGTATCTGTGTGTGTGTGTATCTGTGTGTGTGTGTGTATCTGTGTGTGTGTGTGTATCTGTGTGTGTGTGTATCTGTGTGTGTGTGTGTATCTGTGTGTGTGTGTGTATCTGTGTGTGTGTGTGTATCTGTGTGTGTGTGTGTATCTGTGTGTGTGTGTGTATCTGTGTGTGTGTGTGTATCTGTGTGTGTGTGTATCTGTGTGTGTGTGTGTATCTGTGTGTGTGTGTGTATCTGTGTGTGTGTGTGTATCTGTGTGTGTGTGTGTATCTGTGTGTGTGTGTGTATCTGTGTGTGTGTGTGTATCTGTGTGTGTGTGTGTATCTGTGTGTGTGTGTGTGTATCTGTGTGTGTGTGTGTATCTGTGTGTGTGTGTGTATCTGTGTGTGTGTGTGTATCTGTGTGTGTGTGTGTATCTGTGTGTGTGTGTGTATCTGTGTGTGTGTGTGTATCTGTGTGTGTGTGTGTGTATCTGTGTGTGTGTGTGTGTGTGTGTGTGTGTGTGTGTGTGTGTGTGTGCGTTTTGTTCTTTTTATGTGTTCACACTTACACTTCACACGGTAAGGTCTACACCTATTGATTTCGGTGCATGTGACAAATACAATTTGATTCGATTTTATTTGAACTCTTGGAATTCCATGCCTTTCTAAACTCTATGAATGAGCAGTTTCGCCATTAACTATGACCTTTTCTTGATGTGATGGATCTACAGATCTACAGATCTCTACAGGAAACCTGTGGACAGGAACTCCCTCCTTAGAAGTGACAGCTTCCATCCACGTCCACTTATTAAAAGTACATTCAGCCATATTAGAAGGGTGAGTAGCAGGTATCCTAGCTTTTAAGAGCATTGGGCCTGTAACCAAAAGGTTTCTGGTTCGAATCCCCGAGCCTGTGTAACCGATGTGAAATAGCTATCTAGTTAGCGGTGGTGCGCGCTAATAGCGTTTCAATCGGTGACGTCACTTGATCTGAGACCATGAAGTAGTGGTTCCCCTTGCTCTGCAAGGGCCGAGGCTTTTGTGGCGCGTTGGGTAACGATGCTTCGAGGGTGACTGTTGATGTGTGCAGAGGGTCCCTGGTTCGAGCCCGGCGAGGGGACGGATGAAAGCTAAACTGTTACATTGATGCTGTTGACCCGGATCACTGGTTGCTGCGGAAAAGGAGGAGGTCAAAAGGGGGGTGAGTGTAACCGATGTGAAACGGCTAGCTAGTTAAAACCAGGCATGACACTACAGAACCCTCCAGGAAATCTAGAAGACCAAAAAGCCAACGAAGCCTGCTTTCCTGGAATTCCAGTCTCGAAGAGCATTCATTGATTCAGATGCCGTTAAATAGCAAGAGAGGCCCAGTAAAATCTTGG
Source organism: Oncorhynchus nerka (assembly GCF_034236695.1). Lineage (NCBI taxonomy): Eukaryota > Metazoa > Chordata > Actinopteri > Salmoniformes > Salmonidae > Oncorhynchus > Oncorhynchus nerka. The sequence goes on from NC_088420.1 coordinate 7,353,332, forward strand.
AGACATACCCTTGTTTCCATGAAATGTATAATTTAAAGAGAAGTCACACATTTACATGATGTTATCAGCTGCTGTCAAAGGCTGGTTTGACAACAGCAAAGGCCTCATTCAGTACATTGTGGCCAGTGCTGCTGCTGGGAGCTGGCAGCTTTATAGTGGCATCAGCCCATTGAGCCGAATATTTGATAAGTTTGGGCATGAGTTCGCATCAGGCATTTAGAAACAGGCTGCAGTGTTCAGAATTTAGTTGGGATATAATTGAAGTAGATACGCCAGGTAGCCTGGAGTGTCCTTCAACAGTGGTAACAATACTCCCAAATTGTGCTCAGTAAAGAGGCTTGAGCTGTAACTAATTTGCGAGACGTGAGATGGGAAGACGGCGCCCTGAGGTGGGACAATGAAGAAAATTCCCTTTTTCAAACGGAGGAAATTTCACATGGAAGTTCTCCTGTTCAAAAATTTTATAAAAATATATATGTTTTTTCAGGGAAAATAATTTTTGGATACATTATTTATTATATTTAGTTTCAGGCCTGAGGGGTTTTAGGAGGATCGATGGAAAGCCTTGCATTCTAAACTACTGTTCTGTGGCGTCATGAAAAAGCCATGAGGTCTCCAATTACTTTGGATGAAGGTAAGGCGAAACATATCAGTCATTTCTCAATAGCTTGATTCAACACGGTGACTTGAGGTTTCCATGATCATGATATTTTTTTGTTAGTAACAGGTGAAAGAGACATAACCGTCCTGAAAGCCCTTCCGACACTGTTGGTTGCACCACCCAAGAAGATGGGGGAAGTGACATCACATTGTCAAGCCATTGAATATCAACCGGTCCATTCATAAGGTAGTTCTTATTTTGCAATAAGGGACTTCTGTTTTCAGATATACAGTGGGGCAAAAAAGTATTTAGTCAGCCACCAATTGTGCAAGTTCTCCCACTTAAAAAGATGAGAGAGGCCTGTAATTTTCATCATAGCTACACTTCAACTATGACAGACAAAATGAGAAAAAAAATCCAGAAAATCACATTGTAGGATTTTTAGTTTATTTATTTGCAAATTATGGTGGAAAATAAGTATTTGGTCAATAACAAAAGTTTATCTCAATACTTTGTTATATACCCTTTGTTGGCAATGACAGAAGTAAAATGTTTTGGAATGTTTTTTGACTGTCCGTATCTGTTACAAGTTACTTTCCCAAAATGCAGCACTTTACCTATTTTTCCTCACACCATGTGAACATGGGATGCATGAGTGTTGAAATGTCTGGTTGACTTATTCAACACATAGTCATTATCACAGACTATACAGGCATTTCTCCTACTTTTCTTTGTTTGTTTGTTGTAAAGCTTTGTCAAATGTGTATATGGTGTCAGAAGGCTACTGTCTAGCTTTGCAGTGCACAGGCTGAATTCAAAATGCTATAGCTATAATAAAAAGATCATGTCAAGGAAATTGTTTATTCTTGTGCGTCTTTTCTAAAGCTTGTTTATTCGCAATGACTTTGTTTAAAACTGATATATTAACACTTAAGATCATTTTTATTTTTTCGAGACATGAGAAATATACAAGTGTATCTCTTTGTGCCTTACTATTGTGCAATGAAACTAAACCTCTGCTAATGTAATAGCCTCGCTATTGTTATTTCATTTTGTCACTTTTTAATTAAATGTTTTACTTAACTCTATTTTTTTTAACTGTATTGTTGGCTTGTAAAGTAAAGTAAGCATTTCGCGGTGCATGTGACATATGACATGATTTTGGAATGGGAGAAGGTCATGTGGTCTGATGAGACAAGTCAAGCGCTATTTGCATAGTTTAGACTAGTTTTTAGTAGTTCTTACTAGTTTTTACTAGTTCTTACTAGTTTTATTAGTTTTTACTAGTTCTTAATAGTTTTTACTAGTTCTTACTAGTTTTTACTAGTTCTTACTAGTTCTTACTAGTTTTTACTAGTTCTTACTAGTTTTTACTAGTTCTTACTAGTTTTTACTAGTTCTTTCTCAACAACTAGATATTTCTATTTGCCCACGCCATTGGTGTTTTTTTTTTGCTTAATTGAATCGAATGTTTCCCCATTCTAAGCCATGGATTTTTTGCAGTGCAGAACCGTACCACACGACATGAAGTCTCTAAAATAAGTGAATTTGTCCAAAACGTATAACTCCTAGATACATAAAATGCATCCATTTCTAAGCGTCAACGGTATGTTGAATCGTATAAAACATTTGATCTTAAATCCAGAATTAGAGTATAGCGCCAAACTAAAGGTTTTAGCTTCACTGTCCGAATCAATATGTAGGTTTGTGTACAAGTGTGTTAATAAGTTAAGAATTTGTGTGGCAGTGTTGAGAGTGTAAGGCAATCGGATCTTGTCACGCCCTGGCCATAGAGTGGCTATTATTCTCTGTTTTGGTTAGGCCAGGGTGTTACTAGGGTGAGCATTCTATGTTAATTTTCTATGTTTTGTATTTCTTGTTGTTTGGCCGGGTGTGGTTCTCAATCAGAGGAAGCTGTCTATCATTGTCTCTGATTGAGAACCATAGCCTTTTCCCACCTGTGTTTGGTGGGTAGTTATTTTCTGTTTTGTGTGTTTCTACACCAGACAGAACTGTTTTGTTTGTGCCGCTTTGTTATTTTTTGTTCTAGTGTTCAGTTTTATTCAAATCATGAACACGTACCACGCTGCACCTTGGTCCTCTTCTTCAAACAGCCGTTACAGAACTACCCACCACCAAAGGACCAAGCAGCGTGGAAGAGAGGACTTGACATGGGAGGACATTCTGGACGGCAAGGTATCCTACACATGGGAGGATATCCTGGCTGGAAGGGATCGCCTCCCATGGGAACAGGTGGAGGCAGCCAGGAGAGCGGATGCAGCAGGAAAAGGGAACCAGCGATACGAGGGAACATGGCTGGCAAGGAAGCCCGAGAGGCAGCCCCAAAAACATTTTTTGGGGCGGCACACGGGGAGTGTGGCAGAATCATGATTCAGACCTGAGCCAACTCCCCTTGCTGACCATAAGGAGCCGAGGATGGAACCAGAGCCAGTCAGGGTGGAATTGGAGGTGAGCGAAGCAGAGACAGTGAAGGAGTTGATGGGGAGATTGGAGGAGAGCTACGGAAGCAAGGCAGAGACAGTGAAGGAGTTAATGGGGAGATTGGAGGAGAGCGACAGAAGCAAGGCAGAGACAGTGAAGGAGTTAATGGGGAGATTGGAGGTGAGCGAAGGGAGTGAAGCAGAGACAGTGAAGGAGTTGATGGGGAGATTGGAGGAGAGCGACAGAAGCAAGGCAGAGACAGTGAAGGAGTTAATGGGGAGAGTGAAGGGAGTGAAGCAGAGACAGTGAAGGAGTTAATGGGGAGATTGGAGGAGAGCTACGGAAGCAAGGCAGAGACAGTGAAGGAGTTAATGGGGAGATTGTAGGTGAGCGAAGGGAGTGAAGCAGAGACAGTGAAGGAGTTAATGGGGAGATTGGAGGAGAGCTACGGAAGCAAGACAGAGACAGTGAATGAGTTAATGGGGAGATTGGAGGTGAGCGAAGGGAGTGAAGCAGAGACAGTGAAGGAGGTAATGGGGAGATTGGAGGTGAGCGAAGGGAGTGAAGCAGAGACAGTGAAGGAGTTAATGGGGAGATCGGAGGTGAGCGAAGGGAGTGAAGCAGAGACAGTGAAGGAGTTAATGGGGAGATTGGAGGAGAGAGTAATGAGGGAGTTGCTTTGTTGGTGCTTGAGACACGACATCCGCCCGATGGAGCGTGTCCTGGATTTGATGTCACCTGAGTCAGGTCTTCATACTCGTCCTGAGGTGCGTGCTAGCTGTCTGGTGAAGACTGTGCCAGCCCCCACGCACCAGGCCTCCTGTGCGACTTCCCAGCCCTGCACGTCTTGTGCCAGCTTGGCACTACAGATCTCCAGTACGCGTTCTGAGCCCGGTGCGCTACATTCCAGCTATCCGCATCTGCCGGGCTAGGGTGAGAATCCAGCCAAGACGGATGGTGCCAGCCCTGCTCTCCAGACCTCCAGTGCGTCTCCTCGGGCCAGGATATCCTGCGCCGGCTCTAAGCACGGTTTCCCCAGTGCGCCAGGAGAACTCAGTGCGGCCTGTTCCAGCTCCCCGCACGTGCCGGGCTAGACTGGGCATTCAGCCTAGAAGAGTGGTGCCAAGGCTACGCACCAGATCTCCTGTGCTCCCCCACAGCCCGGTCTATCCTGTGCCTCCTCCACGGACCAGGCATCCAGTAGGTCTCCCCAGCCTGGTGAGGCATGTGCCTGTTCCCAGAACCAGGTCTCCTGTGTGTCTCCCCAGCCCGGAGCTGCCAGAGTCGCCCTCCTGTCCGGAGCTGCCAGAGTCGCCCTCCTGTCCGGAGCTGCCAGAGTCGCCCTCCTGTCCGGAGCTGCCAGAGTCGCCCTCCTGTCCGGAGCTGCCAGAGTCGCCCTCCTGCCCGGAGCTGCCAGAGTCGCCCTCTGGTCCAAAGCCTGTAGCGAGGGTCCCCAGTCTGGGGTCGGCGGCGGGGTCCACGTCCCGCACCAGAGCCGCCGCCGTAAAGAAGGCCCACCCAGACCCTCCCCTTTAGAGTCAGGTTTTGCGGCCGGAGTCCGCACCTTGGGGGGGGGGCATAGAGAGGCTATTATTCTCTATTTTGGTTAGTCCAGGGTGTGTCTAGGGTCAGCATTCTATGTTAATTTTCTATGTTTTGTATTTCTTTGTTGTTTGGCCGGGTGTGGTTCTCAATCAGAGGCAGCTGTCTATCGTTGTCTCTGATTGAGAACCATAGCCTTTTCCCACCTGTGATTTGGTGGGTAGTTATTTTCTGTTTTGTGTGTTTCTGCACCAGACAGAACTGTTTTGTTTGTGCCGCTTTGTTATTTTTTGTTCTAGTGTTCAGTTTTATTAAAATCATGAACACGTACGACGCTGCACCTTGGTCCTCTTCTTCAAACAGCCGTTACAGACCTGGGAATTATTGTGTGAATAACTGCCAGTTAAGGGCTGTTCTTAGGCCCGAGGCGAAACCAAGGGAAAAACAAACCTTAGAAAGCTGTTGTTCTTTGATGGCCTTATTGATTTTATAAAACAGTTACCAACATATTCAAAAAAAATATTAACGACATGTTTTCATAAAATGTTTTTTGGAGGATTCATTTAATTTAATCCTTTCAAAATACAAAATAGTTTGGGCCAAAGCCTGTCGTTAGTTCTGAGATTCTGAATTTGCTAGCCAAATAGGCTTGTCGTTCATTCTGAGATTCTGAATTTGCTAGCCAAATGGGCTGGTCGTTAGTTCTGAGATTCTGAAGTTGCTAGCCAAATGGGCTGGTCGTTAGTGCTGAGATTCTGAAGTTGCTATCCAAATGGGCTGGTCATTAGTGCTGAGATTCTGAAGTTGCTATCCAAATGGGATGGTCGTTAGTTCTGAGATTCTGAAGTTGCTAGCCAAATGGGCTGGTCGTTCATTCTATCCATTCAATTGGTCACTATGCTAAACATTGTCACGAAGCTATGCAGGCCATTTACTTTTATTTTGCTAGCTAGCCAACTAAAGCTAGCACACAATCAAAAGGATAGCCTAGTAGCATGGGGAGACATTGTATTTTTCCATGGGAGATGAAGTTGACTGCGCTGTGGGATAGTGGATGTGCATTGTTAAATCGAATGGAATTGTTAACAGGCATTACCTGGAGCATGCGTGATTCTGGCGCTATAACTCCCAGCTGTCAACCGATCACCATCCAGGAGCCAACTAACCCGTGTTATCATGTGTGTGGTACACTGTGTACAAAAGGCTGACCAATTTTTACCAAGGTCTGTTTTGGAAGTAGTTGCCTAGTCCTCATACATTATGTCAGCTTATTTACATCACATTTTGCTGAATGTTTGTTTTTACACAACATTTGATGAGACACCGCACAATGGTTGAGTAATCATTTTTGAGCAGACATATTCTGTTTATTACAAACATATCTGTATCAGTTGTGTCTGCTTCTTAGTATGTTTTTCATACATTGGTTTCGTGTGTGTGCATCTGGTTGTGTATGTGGGCTCGCATATTTATGTCTCTCTCTTTCTCTCTCTGTCTCTCTGTCTCTCTGTCTCTCTGTCTCTCTCTGTCTCTGTCTCTCTCTCTGTCTCTGTCTCTCTCTCTGTCTCTGTCTCTCTCTCTGTCTCTCTCTCTGTCTCTCTCTCTCAATTCAATTTAAGGAGCTTTATTGACATGGGAATCATGTTTAAATTGCCAAAGTAAGTGAAATAGATAATAACAAAGGGTGAATTAAACTTTACATTTTTGTTACAGTGAAAATTACACTCACAAAAGCTACAAAATAATAAAGACATTTCAAATGTCATATTATGTCTACATACAGTGTTGTAGCAATGTGCAAATAGTTGAAGTACAAAAGGGAAAAAAAATGTTTTCTCTCCCTCTCCCCCTCCCTCTCTCTCTCTCTCTCTCTCCCCCTCCCTATCTCTCTCTCTCTCTCCTAGGAGATTGGACACTTATATTACAATGACTGAAAAGGCTTCTTAAAGAACGTCCTGTATCCCACTGAAATTTCAAACAGCCTTGAACTTCACCAATGGCTGTCTGCCAGCTCCCCTGGCAGCTTACTGCAGTTCCACTGTGTAGCAGAGACAGAGAGAGAGA
>NC_088420.1:7367480-7389980 GCF_034236695.1 Oncorhynchus nerka
GATAATGTCAGACCCTTGTCTTGAACCCACTCTCTGATGGGTCTCTCAGGGAGTTGATAATGTCAGACCCTTGTCTTGAACCCACTCTCTGATGGGTCTCTCAGGGAGTTGATAATGTCAGACCCTTGTCTTGAACCCACTCTCTGATGGGTCTCTCAGGGAGTTGATAATGTCAGACCTTTGTCTTGAACCCACTCTCTGATGGGTCTCTCAGGGAGTGGGATGTGCAAAAAACTGGGAAAAAAACAGAATTTCTAATTCAGACATTTTACATAGGACAAAGCTAACCACCTAACATATTATTATTATTATTATTGTTATTATATCCATGATTTCAACTGAAATCTCCCTCATGTCCTCCATCATTCGATCAAGAGAGTCAGCACTCCTTTAGCAAACTCATCCATCACATCCATCACATACAGAACCATAGGGTCTCTATGGCGGCATCCACCGTCTAAGTTGAACTTGGCCTTATTTCTATTACAGAATATTGGATGACAGTCATTCATATTCCATTCACCCAGTTCAATGTAACATGGACGCATTTATGCTACTAAATGATTCTTGAATTTCCCTGTACCCATCACGTGGTTGCTACAATCTGGCCTACGAATGAAAGTTTACAACGTAGGTGCACACAGGTCAGGAGAAAGTTGAGTAATCAAGGTGACAGACAGTGATGTTCAATAACACCTTGCCTTGCCTGCATCTAGTTGATTTAGGGTGTAATCATGTGTCCAACAGTTGCAAAAAAAATAAAAAATGTATCTGACAAATTCAAGTATGTTTACCCCCGTTTTAGTGGGGATTTATCCCCCGTTTTAACAAATGTTTTTCAACATAATCTGCAGAATGAATACACCCCTGATCACCGCAAACACAGTTCACTTTCATAGAAGCCACGTACAAACAGCATGACCACTTTACTCATTGTATAATTCATTCTCGCAACTACGCTCTCTTCTCCTCTCACCTTTTCCCTTTTGCATGTGGAGTTCAGTGATGCAAGACCATGGTGCTTGCCTACGGAGCTGTGAGGGGAACGGCACCTCAGTACCTCCAGGCTCTGATCAGGCCCTACACCCAAACAAGGGCACTGCGTTCATCCACCTCTGGCCTGCTCGCCTCCCTACCACTGAGGAAGTACAGTTCCCGCTCAGCCCAGTCAAAACTGTTCGCTGCTCTGGCCCCCCAATGGTGGAACAAACTCCCTCACGACGCCAGGACAGCGGAGTCAATCACCACCTTCCGGAGACACCTGAAACCCCACCTCTTTAAGGAATACCTAGGATAGGATAAAGTAATCCTTCTCACCCCCCTTAAAAGACCTAGATGCACTATTGTAAAGTGGCTGTTCCACTGGATGTCATAAGGTGAAAGCACCAATTTGTAAGTCGCTCTGGATAAGAGCGTCTGCTAAATGACTTAAATGTAAATGTTAAATGTGATGCATTAACCTTGTCCTATTTTCATTCCACTTGCCTCTTCTACCCTTCACTTTTGGGGCGGCAGGGTAGCCTAGTGGTTAGAATGTTTGGCCAGGAACCGAAAGGTTGCAATCCCTGAGCTGGCAAGATAAAAAAAATCTGTCGTTCTGCCCCTGAACAAGGCAGCTAACTCACTGTTCCTAGTCTGTCATTGTATATAAACATGTGTTCTTAACTGGCTTGCCTAGTTAAATACAGGTTGAATACATTTTTATTTAAACATTCCCCTTCCTTCTTCCACTCATCACACTGGGGCTCCAAAGTGGCACTACGTTTGAAGGCACTGCATCTCAGTGCTAGAGGTGTCACTACAGACCCTGGTTTGATTCCAGGCTGTATCACAACAGGCTGTGATTGGGAGTCCCATAGGGCGGCGCACAATTGGCCCAGTGATGTCCGGGTTAGGGTTTGGCCGGGGTAGGGCATCATTGTAAATAAGCATTCGTTCTTAATTCTTAACTGACTTGCCTTTCCATGTTGTATCCTCCACTCCTCCCCACTTGCTCCCCTTTCGTCCTCTCTCCTCTCCTCTATCCCCTCTTCTTTTCTCAAACTCTTCACGACACCTTGTGGGATATCTAGAACAGACACAAGCCCAGCCAAAATCCAATTTAAATCATTTCATGAAATTGTAAGAAATGTTCCACTCCATTTTCACCATTTGACCTTTCATAGTTAACTGTCTCCAAACTGGCTCTGTGACACTATGGCACAGACCCATCCCGCCGGGTTTCACGAATCACATAGCTCACCGAACACAAAAACACATTGAGATCGGACTGCCACCAGCATTTCAATGAAGAGGGAGGATCTAAAATGTCTTGGCCAGAGATTGCCTTTTACAATCACAGTTGACTTGTCATTAAGGATTATTGATGGATGATGTGTTATTGTAAAAAGCCAACTGAAATCAGTTAAGGGGGATGAACATTGGTTGCCTTGATTGTATTTTTCACATAAAATCTGTACGGAGCAGTTGTATGGATAGTGAGTACATTGCAGTTGTGTAAGAGCGTTGTTTATGCTGAGAACACTAGCTAATAGCTTGATAGAACAAAAATTAGGTTGGGCTTGTATATCACCAGCTAATGTGGTTGGGCTTGTATATCACCAGCTAATGTGGTTGGGCTTGTATATCACCAGCTAATAAGGTTGGGCTTGTATATCACCAGCTAATGAGGTTGGGCTTGTATATCACCAGCTAATGAGGTTGGGCTTGTATATCACCAGCTAATGAGGTTGGGCTTGTATATCACCAGCTAATGAGGTTGGGCTTGTATATCACCAGCTAATGAGGTTGGGCTTGTATATCACCAGCTAATGTGGATGGGCTTGTATATCACCAGCTAATGTGGTTGGGCTTGTATATCACCAGCTAATGAGGTTGGGCTTGTATATCACCAGCTAATGAGGTTGGGCTTGTATATCACCAGCTAATGAGGTTGGGCTTGTATATCACCAGCTAATGAGGTTGGGCTTGTATATCACCAGCTAATGAGGTTGGGCTTGTATATCACCAGCTAATGAGGTTGGGCTTGTATATCACCAGCTAATGAGGTTGGGCTTGTATATCACCAGCTAATGTGGTTGGGCTTGTATATCACCAGCTAATGTGGTTGGGCTTGTATATCACCAGCTAATGTGGTTGGGCTTGTATATCACCAGCTAATGTGGATGGGCTTGTATATCACCAGCTAATGTGGTTGGGCTTGTATATCACCAGCTAATGTGGTTGGGCTTGTATATCACCAGCTAATGTGGTTGGGCTTGTATATCACCAGCTCATGAGGTTGGGTTCATATATCACCAGCTAATGAGGTTGGGTTCATATATCACCAGCTGTGGATGTGTTCATATATCACCAGCTAATGAGGTTGGGCTTGTATATCACCAGCTAATGTGGATGGGCTTGTATATCACCAGCTAATGTGGTTGGGCTTGTATATCACCAGCTAATGAGGTTGGGCTTGTATATCACCAGCTAATGTGGATGGGCTTGTATATCACCAGCTAATGTGGTTGGGCTTGTATATCACCAGCTAATGTGGTTGGGCTTGTATATCACCAGCTAATGTGGTTGGGCTTGTATATCACCAGCTAATGTGGTTGGGCTTGTATATCACCAGCTCATGAGGTTGGGTTCATATATCACCAGCTAATGAGGTTGGGTTCATATATCACCAGCTGTGGATGTGTTCATATATCACCAGCTAATGAGGTTGGGCTTGTATATCACCAGCTAATGAGGTTGGGCTTGTATATCACCAGCTAATGAGGTTGGGCTTGTATATCACCAGCTAATGAGGTTGGGCTTGTATATCACCAGCTAATGAGGTTGGGCTTGTATATCACCAGCTAATGAGGTTGGGCTTGTATATCACCAGCTAATGAAGTTGGGCTTGTATATCACCAGCTAATGAGGTTGGGTTTGTATATTACCAGCTAATGAAGTTGGGCTTATATATCTCCAGCTAATGAGGTTTTGCTTATATATCTCCAGCTAATGAGGCTGGGCTTAAATATCTCCAGCTAATGAGGTTGGGTTTGTATATTACCAGCTAATGAAGTTGGGCTTGTATATATCCAACTAATGAGGTTGGGCTGATATATCTCCAGCTAATGAGGTTGGGCTTATATATCTCCAGCTAATGTGGATGGGCTTGTATATCACCAGCTAATGTGGTTGGGCTTGTATATCACCAGCTAATGTGGTTGGGCTTGTATATCACCAGCTAATGTGGTTGGGCTTGTATATCACCAGCTGTGGATGTGTTCATATATCACCAGCTAATGAGGTTGGGCTTGTATATCACCAGCTAATGTGGTTGGGCTTGTATATCACCAGCTCATGAGGTTGGGTTCATATATCACCAGATAATGAGGTTGGGCTTGTTTTTCACCATCTAGTAAGGTTGGGCTTGTATATCACCAGCTAATGAGGTTGGGTTCATATATCACCAGCTGTGGATGTGTTCATATATCACCAGCTAATGAGGTTGGGCTTGTATATCACCAGCTAATGAGGTTGGGCTTGTATATCACCAGCTAATGAGGTTGGGCTTGTATATCACCAGCTAATGAGGTTGGGCTTGTATATCACCAGCTAATGAGGTTGGGCTTGTATATCACCAGCTAATGAGGTTGGGTTTGTATATTACTAGCTAATGAGGATGGGTTCATATATCACCAGCTAATGAAGTTGGGCTTGTATATCACCAGCTAATGAGGTTGGGTTTGTATATTACCAGCTAATGAAGTTGGGCTTATATATCTCCAGCTAATGAGGTTTTGCTTATATATCTCCAGCTAATGAACCTGGGCTTAAATATCTCCAGCTAATGAGGTTGGGCTTGTATATCACCAGCTAATGTGGTTGGGCTTGTATATCACCAGCTAATGTGGTTGGGCTTGTATATCACCAGCTCATGAGGTTGGGTTCATATATCACCAGATAATGAGGTTGGGCTTGTATATCACCAGCTAATGAGGTTGGGTTCATATATCACCAGCTGTGGATGTGTTCATATATCACCAGCTAATGAGGTTGGGCTTGTATATCACCAGCTAATGAGGTTGGGCTTGTATATCACCAGCTAATGAGGTTGGGTTTGTATATTACCAGCTAATGAAGTTGGACTTGTATATCTCCAACTAATGAGGTTGGGCTTATATATCTCCAGCTAATGAGGTTGGGCTTATATATCTCCAGCTAATGAGGTTGGGCTTATTTATCTCCAGCTAATGAGGTTGGGCTTATTTATCTCCAGCTAATGAGGTTGGGCTTATATATCTCCAGCTAATGAGGTTGGGCTTATATATCTCCAGCTAATGAGGTTGGGCTTATATATCTCCAGCTAATGAGGTTGGGCTTATATATCTCCAGCTAATGAGGTTGGGCATGTGTATCACAATGCTGCAACTATAATAATTATGCTACATGCTATACAATGCTGCAGTGATATGCTATTACTTTCCTATCAGGTACAGGATGTTCTTTAAAAGCCTTAATACATATTCATTGTCAGTTTAACATCACAGTTTCAAGCAAATTCAACATCCAATACAGTCGTTTCTATATCAATATCAAATCGTTTCTGGGTAACAATACAGTAACTTATCGTGAATGATTCAATTAAAATGGTAAAAAATAAACAAAAATAACTTCTTAGCAAAGATACATTTCCCAAACAATAAGTTTGCTAGGAATGAATGGGAGTGGTCTGAGTTGGTAGGGGAAAACTGAAAACTAGATGTTTTAATGGCAAAAATGTTTGGATCGCTCTGATTGGTCTGATTGGTCTAATTTACCACCTGCTAATGTCACCAGCCAGGCCAAAACTCCATCCAACCAAAACAGGCAGAAATTGCAGGTAGTGTTTTAGTGCAGTTCTCACACTAAAATGGCATTGTCGTATTTTCCCAATTTCACAGTATTAATCCAACCTCATAGTGTAGAAATGTATATAAAACACAGGGAAATGTGTTTTCTGGACTACACTGGACCTTTAATTCCTGTAAGTGTGTATTCCTGAACTCCTCTTATCTTCTCCTTTATCACCGTCCAAACATATCCATCACATAAGGCCCCTTTAAATTAAATTGCCATAGAGATTGAGAGCTGTGAGGCATCTTGGGAACAGGAAGCCTTTGGCTGGCCACAGTCCCAGCATGCTCCTCCTGCTGTTATTGAAAGAGTGCGGCCGTCTTTTAAGATACCCGTTCGGAGCTGACGGGTCCTGACACGGGCTGGCTGCTGAACACCAGCTCCAGTCGCTGTCTTTCCCCCTCAAGAGCACAGCCACGGAAGGGGGCCTCGATTTGAGCCAAGATGGCTGACGTCTGAATGGACCCCAGATGCCTGAATAGAGGGAACCATGGCATTGCTCAACTGGAAACTGGGCCTGGTCCATTCTCCTACTGGGGAAACGGTGGGAGGGGATCAACAAGGCCAGCCAAGATCCCAGGTGACAGGCGGCTATGACAATGCCCCAGTGGTGAGTTCATAAAAGAAGAAGGCTTATTTTGCTGTCAGCCTACCCCGGGACATGAATGTAATTAGACCACAGTTGAAAGGTCAGAGCTGTACTGTGGTATTGACTGCTGCTGGGCCATAATGCAGAATACAGGAGGAGACCCATAGCCTCCCTCCTCCACGTTGAGGTACACCAGGGTAGTGTGTCGAGGCCTGTCACGTTTCCTTGCAAACATGGGGGGGGTGATAAAAAGACATCCAACAATATAGAAGGTCATCAAAAGCAACAATCTGAGAAGATATTACAGTAACTTTCCAGTGGTATTTGTGCTGTGGAAACCATGTATTCACTATGCTACTATGGGATAAACCATCTATTCACTATGCTACTATGGGATAAACCATGTATTCACTATGCTACTATGGGATAAACCATGTATTCACTATGCTACTATGGGATAAACCATCTATTCACTATGCTACTATGGGATAAACCATGTATTCACTATGCTACTATGGGATAAACCATCTATTCACTATGCTACTATGGGATAAACCATGTATTCACTCTGCTACTATGGGATAAACCATCTATTCACTATGCTACTATGGGATAAACCATCTATTCACTATGCTACTATGGGATAAACCATGTATTCACTATGCTACTATGGGATAAACCATCTATTCACTATGCTACTATGGGATAAACCATGTATTCACTATGCTACTATGGGATAAACCATCTATTCACTATGCTACTATGGGATAAACCATGTATTCACTATGCTACTATGGGATAAACCATGTATTCACTATGCTACTATGGGATAAACCATCTATTCACTATGCTACTATGGGATAAACCATGTATTCACTATGCTACTATGGGATAAACCATCTATTCACTATGCTACTATGGGATAAACCATGTATTCACTATGCTACTATGGGATAAACCATCTATTCACTATGCTACTATGGGATAAACCATGTCAGTGGAGTGGCAAGAAGGAATTTAATGGGCATTACTGAGCTTATGCTGAGCTGTCCTGTTCTCTACTCACATACAGGCTATACCACACACCAAGGGAAATGAATGTCCCTTTGGCTATCCTCCCTTTAATTCACATCTCTTTGTCACAAGGTATAATGTAGTTGTGGTTCACATCCCTTTATCACAAGGTATAATGTAGTTGTGGTTCACATCCCTTTGTCACAAGGTATAATGTAGTTGTGGTTCACATCCCTTTGTCTAATGTTGTTGTGGTTCACATCCCTTTGTCACAAGGTATAATGTAGTTGTGGTTCACATCCCTTTGTCACAAGGTATAATGTAGTTGTGGTTCACATCCCTTTGTCTAATGTTGTTGTGGTTCACATCCCTTTGTTACAAGGTATAATGTAGTTGTGGTTCACATCCCTTTGTCACAAGGTATAATGTAGTTGTGGTTCACATTAGCGACGTGCTAATGGTTGACTCGTTGAATAAAGAGAATACAATAGGCCTAACAAAATTCCAGAAAGGTATCAATCTTGTGCAACCTATATCTCTAGGCTACATTGACGTTTTTTTCTTTGTTATTTTTTCAATGTAAGCCTAAAGCCAAAACCACACAACAGTCAACAGGTTTTCATGCAAGAGTAAAGAGCGTCAATTCACATACACCGCGTAGCAAATTCAGAATTAATTTTAATGAAATTCCATAATGGACAGTTGTATTTGTTATGTTTGATATGTAGGCCTTGAGTTTCTCAGCAGTAACCTACCGAGGCTGTTATGCCAACTACTTCTCAGATGGAGTTCAGTGTGTCAAATCGGAGGGCCTGTTGGCCGGAACTCTGGCAGTCTCTATGGGGGTGCCACAGAGTTCAATTCTCAGACCGACTTTTTTCTCTGTATACATCAATGATGTCGCTCTTGCTGCTGGAGAATTCTCTGATTCACCTCTACGCAGACGACACCATTCTGTACACTTCTGGCCCTTCTGTGGACACTGTGTTAACTAACCTCCAAACGAGCTTCAATGGCATACAACTCTCCATGGTATCCAACAAAAAATCTCAAATTTGTACTCATCAGACCAAAGGACAGATTTCCACCAGTCTAATGTCCATTGCTCGTGTTTCTTGGCCCAAGCAAGTCTCTACTTCTCATTGGTTTCCTTTTGTAGTGGTTTCTATGCAGCAATTCAACCTTGAAGGCCTGATTCTCGCAGTCTCCTCTGAACAGTTGATGTTAAGATGTCTGTTACTTGAACTCTGTGAAGCATAACTGATTTTGTTTTTTGTAACCAGATTACATGTAACTAATTACATTAAATCAGTTATTCCCCAAGCCTGATGATGTTTCTGCTGTTTATCCAATCAGGATTTCTAATGAGCGGAAAGTCTTGAGTCTTGTCAGTAACAGTCTCATGTCAAGGTTTAGCGCAAGCAGTGCCTTTAACCACTCATTGAAAAAGGAGTTTGAAGTATGTAGTTCATCTTGTTAAACTTCTTTGACATAATCCTTAGATCTTAAAAATATATAATTTTGATGTTGCCTTACAACTGTTCAACAACCAGAAGGTGTTGCTTTCAACCCCTTTAGGCAGCCTATTAATATGTGTTAATGATTGTTAGACTGGACAAGTCAGAGAAACACCCTGACCCCAGTAGCCAGCTGCTGGCATATCTGGAGTCCAACAGTTTTCTGGACTGTCAAAACTCCAGACATCTGTGGCATTGTGTTGTGTGATAAAATTGCACATTTTAGGGTAGCCTTTTACTATCCTGGCATCAGATGCACCTGTGTAATAATCATGCTGTTTTATCAGCTTCTTGATATGCCACAACTGTCAGGTGGATGGATTATCTTGACAAAGGAGAAATGCTCACTAAGAGGGATGGAAACAGATGTGTGAAAAATAAAAATGTATTTATATATATTGTTTGTTGTTGTGGGAACTTCAATTTCAGCTCATGAAACATGGCACCAACACTTTACATGTTGTGTTTATATTTTGGCTCAGTATAGAATGTTGTGCACACTGAATTTGCAAGCCACGCGCTAACCCCCACGATCAGTAGTAGCCTGTCCAAGCTGTAGAAACAAACATACACACTGGTAATGAAGTGTTTACAGTACAGCAGTGGTACTGGCCTTAATTTACGGCTCGCGGAGGTTTTCCTATTTTCCATTCATAATACATAACAATGATACATTTTAAATTCAATGTGTTTCATGCAGGCCTGAATCACTACATTAAACATATTGATTGTTCCCTGGATGACAGATAGATGGCAGTATAGCGCAGCTGTTGAGCAGAAAGTCCGAAATTTACATTTACATTTACATTTAAGTCATTTAGCAGACGCTCTTATCCAGAGCGACTTACAAATTGGTGCTTTCACCTTATGACATCCAGTGGAACAGCCACTTTACAATAGTGCATCTAGGTCTTTTAAGGGGGGAGGGGAGAAGGATTACTTTATCCTATCCTAGGTATTCCTTAAAGAGGTGGGGTTTCAGGTGTCTCCGGAAGGTGGTGATTGACTCCGCTGTCCTGGCGTCGTGAGGGAGTTTGTTCCACCATTGGGGGGCCAGAGCAGCGAACAGTTTTGACTGGGCTGAGCGGGAACTGTACTTCCTCAGTGGTAGGGAGGCGAGCAGGCCAGAGGTGGATGAACGCAGTGCCCTTGTTTGGGTGTAGGGCCTGATCAGAGCCTGGAGGTAGTGAGGTGCCGTTCCCCTCACAGCTCCGTAGGCAAGCACCATGGTCTTGTAGCGGATGCGAGCTTCAACTGGAAGCCAGTGGAGAGAGCGGAGGAGCGGGGTGACGTGAGAGAACTTGGGAAGGTTGAACACCAGACGGGCTGCGGCGTTCTGGATGAGTTGTAGGGGTTTAATGGCACAGGCAGGGAGCCCTGCCAACTGCGAGTTGCAGTAATCCAGACGGGAGATGACAAGTGCCTGGATTAGGACCTGCGCCGCTTCCTGTGTGAGGCAGGGTCGTACTCTGCGGATGTTGTAGAGCATGAACCTACAGGAACGGGCCACCGCCTTGATGTTATTTGAGAACGACAGGGTGTTGTCCAGGATCACGCCAAGGTTCTTAGCGCTCTGGGACGAGGACACAATGGAGTTGTCAACCGTGATGGCGAGATCATGGAACGGGCAGTCCTTCCCCGGGAGGAAGAGCAGCTCCGTCTTGCCGAGGTTCAGCTTGAGGTGATGATCCGTCATCCACACTGATATGTCTGCCAGACATGCAGAGATGCGATTCGCCACCTGGTCGTCAGAAGGGGGAAAGGAGAAGATTAATTGTGTGTCGTCTGCATAGCAATGATAGGAGAGACCATGTGAGGTTATGACAGAGCCAAGTGACTTGGTGTATAGCGAGAATAGGAGAGGGCCTAGAACAGAGCCCTGGGGGACACCAGTGGTGAGAGCACGTGGTGAGGAGACGGATTCTCGCCACGCCACCTGGTAGGAGCGACCTGTCTGGTATGACGCAATCCAAGCGTGGGCCGCGCCGGAGATGCCCAACTCGGAGAGGGTGGAGAGGAGGATCTGATGGTTCACAGTATTGAAGGCAGCCGATAGGTCTAGAATGATGAGAGCAGAGGAGAGAGAGTTAGCTTTAGCAGTGCGGAGCGCCTCCGTGATACAGAGAAGAGCAGTCTCAGTTGAATGACTAGTCTTGAAACCTGACTGATTTGGATCAAGAAGGTCATTCTGAGAGAGATAGCGGGAGAGCTGGCCAAGGACGGCACGTTCAAGAGTTTTGGAGAGAAAAGAAAGAAGGGATACTGGTCTGTAGTTGTTGACATCGGAGGGATCGAGTGTAGGTTTTTCAGAAGGGGTGCAACTCTCTCGCTCTCTTGAAGACGGGAGGGACGTAGCCAGCGGTCAGGGATGAGTTGATGAGCGAGGTGAGGTAAGGGAGAAGGTCACCGGAGATGGTCTGGAGAAGAGAGGAGGGGATAGGGTCAAGCGGGCAGGTTGTTGGGCGGCCGGCCGTCACAAGACGCGAGATGTCATCTGGAGAGAGAGGGAGAAAGAGGTCAGAGCACAGGGTAGGGCAGTGTGAGCAGAACCAGCGGTGTCGTTTGACTTAGCAAACGAGGATCGGATGTCGTCGACCTTCTTTTCAAAATGGTTGACGAAGTCATCTGCAGAGAGGGAGGAGGGGGAGGGGGAGGAGGATTCAAGAGGGAGGAGAAGGTGGCAAAGAGCTTCCTAGGGTTAGAGGCAGATGCTTGGAATTTAGAGTGGTAGAAAGTGGCTTTAGCAGCAGAGAGAGAAGAGGAAAATGTAGAGAGGAGGGAGTGAAAGGATGTCAGGTCCGCAGGGAGGCGGATTTTCCTCCATTTCCGCTCGGCTGCCCGGAGCCCTGTTCTGTGAGCTCGCAATGAGTCGTCGAGCCACGGAGCGGGAGGGGAGGACCGAGCCGGCCTGGAGGATAGGGGACATAGAGAGTCAAAGGATGCAGAAAGGGAGGAGAGGAGGGTTGAGGAGGCAGAATCAGGAGATAGGTTGGAGAAGGTTTGAGCAGAGGGAAGAGATGATAGGATGGAAGAGGAGAGAGTAGCGGGGGAGAGAGAGCGAAGGTTGGGACGGCGCGATACCATCCGAGTAGGGGCAGTGTGGGAAGTGTTGGATGAGAGCGAGAGGGAAAAGGATACAAGGTAGTGGTCGGAGACTTGGAGGGGAGTTGCAATGAGGTTAGTGGAGGAACAGCATCTAGTAAAGATGAGGTCGAGCGTATTGCCTGCCTTGTGAGTAGGGGGGAAGGTGAGAGGGTGAGGTCAAAAGAGGAGAGGAGTGGAAAGAAGGAGGCAGAGAGGAATGAGTCAAAGGTAGACGTGGGGAGGTTAAAGTCGCCCAGAACTGTGAGAGGTGAGCCGTCCTCAGGAAAGGAGCTTATGAAGGCATCAAGCTCATTGATGAACTCTCCGAGGGAACCTGGAGGGCGATAAATGATCAGGATGTTAAGCTTGAAAGGGCTGGTAACTGTGACAGCATGGAATTCAAAGGAGGCGATAGACAGATGGGTAAGGGGAGAAAGAGAGAATGACCACTTGGGAGAGATGAGGATCCCGGTGCCACCACCCCGCTGACCAGAAGCTCTCGGGGTGTGCGAGAGCACGTGGGCGGACGAAGAGAGAGCAGTAGGAGTAGCGGTGTTGTCTGTGGTGATCCATGTTTCCGTCAGAGCCAAGAAGTCGAGGGACTGGAGGGAGGCATAGGCTGAGATGAACTCTGCCTTGTTGGCCGCAGATCGGCAGTTCCAGAGGCTACCGGAGACCTGGAACTCCACGTGGGTCGTGCGCGCTGGGACCACCAGATTAGGGTGGCTGCGGCCATGCGGTGTGGAGCGTTTGTATGGTCTGTGCAGAGAGGAGAGAACAGGGATAGACAGACACATAGTTGACAGGCTAGAGAAGAGGCTACGCTAATGCAGAGGAGATTGGAATGACAAGTGGACTACACGTCTCGAATGTTCAGAAAGTTAAGCTTACGTAGCAAGAATCTAATTGACTAAAATGATTAAAATGATAGAGTACTGCTGGGGTAGGCTAGCTGCGTTGTTGACACTACCCTAATCAAGTCGTACCGTTGAGTGTGAAGTTTCTACAATGCTGCTTATCGGGAGCTAGCTGGCTAGCTAGCAGTGTTGGTTACGTTACGTTGCGTTAGGAGAACGACAATAGCTGGCTAGCTAACCTAGAAAATCGCTCTAGACTACACAATTATCTTTGAAACAAAGACGGCTATGTAGCTAGCTATGTAGCTAGCTACGATCAAACAAATCACACCGTTGGGACTGTAATGAAATGAACTGAAAAAGTGATACTACCTGTGGAGCGACGGAATGCGACCGGAATGCGAAAGTTCTATTCAGTAGACGTTGGCTGGCTATTGGCTAGCTAGGAGTGTCTCCTACGTTAAGGACGACAAAATAGCTGGCTAGCTAACCTCGGTGAATTAAGATAATCACTCTAAGACTACACACTCTAAACTACACAATTATCTTGGATACGAAGACAGCAAAGACAACTATGTAGCTATCTAATACTACACTAATCAAGTCGTTCGGTTGAGTGTGATAGTTACTACAGTGCTACGGTAGCCGGTGAACGTATGCTAGCTGG
Organism: Oncorhynchus nerka; assembly: GCF_034236695.1. NCBI lineage: Eukaryota > Metazoa > Chordata > Actinopteri > Salmoniformes > Salmonidae > Oncorhynchus > Oncorhynchus nerka. The sequence continues at coordinate 7,381,083 of NC_088420.1, forward strand.
CTAGCTGCTAGGCAGATAGGAGGGCGACGAAATACGATAATAACGCAATTATCACTCTAAGACTCCACACTCTAAGCTACACAATTATCTTGGATACGAAGACAGCAAAGACAACTATGTAGCTAGCTATGTAGCTAGCTAACACTACACTAATCAAGTCGTTCAGTTGAGTGTGATAGTTACTACAGTGCTACGGTAGCCGGTGAACGTATGCTAGCTGGCTAGCTGCTAGGCAGATAGGAGGGCGACGAAATACGATAATAACGCAATTATCACTCTAAGACTCCACACTCTAAGCTACACAATTATCTTGGATACGAAGACAGCAAAGACAACTATGTAGCTAGCTATGTAGCTAGCTAACACTACACTAATCAAGACGTTCAGTTGAGTGTGATAGTTACTACAGTGCTACGGTAGACGGTGAACGTGTTGGACAGATAGGAGACGACAGATAGGAGACGACGAAATACGATAATTACGCAATTATCTTTGATACAACGACGACTATGTAGCTAGCTAAGAGGAAATTGCTAAGATTAGACAAATCAGACCGTTGTACTATAATGAAATGTAATGAAAAAGTTATACAACCTGCAGACCGAAGCGCGGATGCGACCAGATCGCTCCAACCCGGAAGTCGAGGAAATAGAATATTTGCCAAAATAGAATGTAACTATTCATCTACTGCGACTGACAAATATCAGTTTGCTACTATCTAATTTTGCAGTCTGGTAGACATGGATCGATTTCCTGTAAAAAAGGAAACACAAAACAATGAGGTGGAAGAGCTGAGAACAACTTGACAGCTGGATGTCATAAGGTGAAAGCACCAATTTGTAAGTCGCTCTGGATAAGAGCGTCTGCTAAATGACTTAAATGTAAATGTAAATGTAAAATAACAACCACCAGCGGACCAGGAACATCAGGAAGATGGCGGCTGGGAAATGCAACTAGCTAATGTAGCTTAACGTGGCTTCGGTGGCTAAGAGAAGGATACGGTGGATCCAAGAAAAATACATAAAGTTCCAAGAGAAATGTAACTTTTATTTTTTTGTACTGCATAATGGGACTAGCTCGCTTTGTCTTATTTACCAGAAGGCAGTCAATTATTTTAAATGAGCTCATTTTAAGCGACATTTCCAGTCACACTATGCCCACTTTGACAAAACAACAAAATAGCGCAACTCAAAGAACAGCTCAAAGGATAACAACAAATGATGGACAGATCTTTGCACAGTTGCAAAGAAAGCGACAGAGGCAACATATGAGATTGCTTGGATGCTCACGAGAAACAAGAAGGCCTTCATAGACACGGAGATTGTCAAATAATGTATTTTGTCTGAAATATTATGTGCTGATTTCATAAACAAGGAAGCTATTGTAAAACAAATTAAGGGATTGAAACTCTCAAACTCGACCGTAACAAGACACAGACACATTGGCGAGGACATCGGTAAGCAACTGATTACTGACATATCCGTGACGCTGTGTTTCAGTATTACGCTTGACGAAAGCAATGACGTAAGTGACGTTGCCCAATTATGTGTGTGGGTCAGCTTCCCTCAAAACAAGTCATTCAGAGAGGAACTGTTATGTTTTCTGCCCCTTCAGGGATCAACAAGAGGACAGGATAATCTGAAAGCCCTTGTTAGAGTTTTTGCTGATAATAATATTTTTTCTGGTCAAATCTGGCATCTCTGTGCACTGACGGCGCCCCAAAAACTTGCGAGGGAAGGACAAGGGACTCAACAATGAACATAGCAACAGCAGACTATATATTTAGAATGAATTCAGTCAAGGAGCAGAAGGGACATTTTTGCTCATCCAACTACTGAGGTGGCCCTTAATATGGGTCTAATACATGTGATGTAGCCTATTTTGTGTGTGTATGTATATAGTTGTGATGTGCTGTACTGTACATGAAATTAATTACATGTTCTCTAGTTCTCTGAATTTGCTCTCAATTGATAATTGATAATATTGGAAGAAAAAGTATAACAAATTGAAGAGTGGCACAGTGGTCTAAGGCACTGCATCTCAGTGCAAGAGGTGTCACTACAGTCCCTGGTTAGAATCCAGGCTGAATCATATCCGGCCGTGATTGGGTGTCCCATAGGGTGGCGCATAATTGGCCCAGCTTCGTCCGGGTTTGGTCGGGCTAGGCCATCATTGTGAATAAGAATTTGCTCTTAACTGACGTGCTTAGTTAAATAAAGGTTAAATCAAATACATAAAAGATCTGTGCAGCTGATTGATTGTCCCAAAGTGGCCCCCTTACAAAAAATAGTGAGTAACACTTCAGTACAGCATTGGTAATAAGCCTAACACTTCAGTACAGCATTGGTAATAAGCCTAACACTTCAGTACAGCATTGGTAATAAGCCTAACACTTCAGTACAGCATTGGTAATAAGCCTAACACTTCAGTACAGCATTGGTAATAAGCTATTATTTCTTCAACCGAATGGAAAAATGTCTCTGTAAGCATTGGAAATGGGGTGACAGGTAGTGGTTAGAGCGTTGGGCGAGTAACCCGAAAGGTTTCTAGATCGAATCCCTGAGTTGGCAAGGTAAAAATCTGTTGTCCTGCCCCTGAACAAGGCAGTTAACCCACTGTTCCTAGGCCGTCATTGTAAATAAGGAATTTGTTCTTCATTGGCTTGCCTAGTTAAATACATTTTTAAAAAGATCAGGAACAAATGAGCTGGATCAAAAATGTTAGCTAGGTTGTCCAACAATTCTCGCCGACATGCAACCATCCCAGAGGCAGTGGAGAAAGGAGGGGGAACTTAATACTTCTGCCCACTGGCTTCTGCCTGCCAGCCACATCCCAACTTCCCAACTTCCCAGTTGCACCTGATTTATCCTACCTAGTCAAAATACAGATTAATATTAATTAAAGCATTTTGTCAACATTGATGAGTTTGTAAACTGGAGGTAGGCTGTCTCTCTACTATGTTGACTTCGGTTTGCAGTATGACAGTCACTCAGAAATATAGTTGATACAGATTTTATTAGCAACTTCTGGGATAGCTAGCTAACCTTTGCTTGGTACCTAGCTAGCAACAATGCATACAGTTTGAAAACAATAACCAGAAACTGCAATCATTAATCAATATGATTAGTACCGTGTGTCTAAGTATTAGCTAGGGAGCCACGTTGTTCTCCAATTGAAATTGAACTTCAGTTTACAAAAATAACTAGCTAACTTGTCCCCAAGCTAACCTTATAAGCAGATAGCTATCTTAATCTGGCTAATGTGGCCCAGGTCCGACACCTATGTGAAAATAGCCACAATAAGGATTAGCCACAAGAGTGGGAATTGCTGTTCAAAAGTCATTATTTGAAAGTGGTACAAATATTTGTACTAGATAATGCTAAAAAGGTTGAAATGTTGTTATCCTGTCTAGAACTGGGGTTCCGCTAGCGGATGAAATTGCAGGGCGCCAAATACAAATCAACAGAAATCTCATGAATGAAATTTCTCAAACATACAAGTATTAGGCCCCATTTTAAAGATACAATTCTAGTTAATCCAGCCACAGTGTCTGATTAAAAAATGCTTTAGAGCGAAAGCTCCACAAACGACTATGTTAGGTCACCACTAACTCACAGAAAAACCCAGCCATTTTTCCAGCCAAAGAAAGGAGTCACATAAAGCACTAATAGAGATAGAATTCATCACTAACCTTTGATGATCTTCATCAGATGACACTCATAGGACTTCATGTCACACAATACATGTATGTTTTGTTCGGTAAAGTTCTTATTTATATCCCAAAATCGTATTTTACATTGGCGTGTTACATTCAGTAGTTCCAAAACATGCAGTGATATTGCAGAGAGTCACATGAATTCACAGAAATACTCATAGTATTGGGGCAGCAGGGTAGCCTAGTGAACTAATGTTAGAGCATTGGACTAGTAACGGAAAGGTTGCAAGTTCAAATCCCGAGCTGACAAGGTACAAATCTGTCATTCTGCCCCTGAACAGGCAGTTAACCCACTGTTCCTAAGCTGTCATTGAAAATAAGAATTTGTTCTTTAATTGAGTTGCCTAGTTAAATAAAGGTAAAACTATTATACATGGAACTTTAGATACACTTCTCCTTAATGCAACTGCTGTGTCAGATTTCAAAAACACTTTACAGAAAAAGCATCATCTGAGAACGGTGCTCAGAGCCCAAACCAGCCAGAGAAATATCCGCCATGTTGGGTAGTCAACATTATTCATAAATAGCATTATAAATATTCATTTACCTTTGATGATCTTCATCAGAATGCACTCCCAGAAATCGCAGTTCCACAATAAATGCTCGTTTTGTTCGATAATGTCCATCATTTATGTCCAATAGCTTCTTTTGTTAGGGCGTTTGGTAAACAAATCCAATGTCTGTAGAAAAGCAATGGAAGGAGAGCTACCTTTCAAGTGAAATTGCGTGACAGAGAACGAGGCTGGAGGCAGACCCCTTAGTCAAACAGCTTCCATCCGACCCCCCTTCACATGTGAAGCCTGAAACAAAGTTCTAAAGACGGTTGACAGCTAGTGGAAGCCGTAGGAAGTGCAAAATAACCCATATCCCACTGTGTATTCGATAGGGCTGAGTTCAAAAACTACAAACCTCAGATTTCCCACTTCCTGTTTGGATTTTTTTCAGGTTTTTGCCTGCCATATGAGTTATGTTGTACTCACAGACATCATTCAAACTGTTTTCGAAAAATCAGAGTGTTTTCTATCAAATACTAATAATAATATGCATATATTAGCATCTGGGACTGAGTAGGAGGCAGTTCACTATGAGCACACTATTCATCCAAAAGTGAAAATGCTGCTCCCTATCCCAAAGTCATTATACAAACTCAACAAAAATAATTTGTTCTTTTGACCCCCCCAAAAATATGTTGAAATCAAACTGAGGAATTATTACCTGTATCCTGTAGGTTCATGCTCTACAACATCCGCAGAGTACGACCCTGCCTCACACAGGAAGCGGCGCAGGTCCTAATCCAGGCACTTGTCATCTCCCGTCTGGATTACTGCAACTCGCTGTTGGCTGGGCTCCCTGCCTGTGCCATTAAACCCCTACAACTCATCCAGAACGCCGCAGCCCGTCTGGTGTTCAACCTTCCCAAGTTCTCTCACGTCACCCCGCTCCTCCGCTCCCTCCACTGGCTTCCAGTTGAAGCTCGCATCCGCTACAAGACCATGGTGCTTGCCTACGGAGCTGTGAGGGGAACGGCACCTCAGTACCTCCAGGCTCTGATCAGGCCCTACACCCAAACAAGGGCACTGCGTTCATCCACCTCTGGCCTGCTCGCCTCCCTACCACTGAGGAAGTACAGTTCCCGCTCAGCCCAGTCAAAACTGTTCGCTGCTCTGGCCCCCCAATGGTGGAACAAACTCCCTCACGACGCCAGGACAGCGGAGTCAATCACCACCTTCCGGAGACACCTGAAACCCCACCTCTTTAAGGAATACCTAGGATAGGATAAAGTAATCCCTCTCACCCCCCCTCCCCCTGAAAAGATTTAGATGCACTACTGTTCCACTGGAGGTCATAAGGTGAATGCACCAATTTGTAAGTCGCTCTGGATAAGAGCGTCTGCTAAATGACTTAAATGTAAATGTAATTACACTTCAGAATTGCATTGGGGGCATGATTATGTCACTGTACACTGTCAATGGTTAATTTCGCAATGGTTTCAGAGTCCAGCTATAAGCGCTACGATGCTAATATTTGCATACATCCAAAGTGTAATTTCAAAAGATTTTTGTCAAATTAACAAATTATTGTATTTTGTTGAATGTATTTAACAGCATTCCAATTTTATTTGGGATTATCTTGGTCAAATGTGGCATTATTCCACTAGGTGTAGCCAATTGCATTACTATCAATGAGGGACCTTTATTTTGAAGGTGAACTGCAAATTCTACTACTGTGGCTAATCCTTATTGTGTCTAGCTTCACATAGGTAGATCTGACCTTCATCAACCAAATACGAAAACTCTCTAATAAATTAAAGATATTTTAGATTATGACATATAGCTAGATAGTTAGCTAGCTAACTATAGCTACTGAAACAGATTATGTCGCTTTAATTATATTTTTAGGTAAAATATTGTTTTCATCCATCAGTTAGCTCGCTTTTTTTCTGACCAGCAGTGTCCCAGAGCTTAGGGTCGTGTGACAGCGGCAGGTGCAGGAGACAAAACTTTACCAGCATCATAGTATTTTTTTAATTGAACCTTTATATAACTAGGCAAGTCAGTTAAAAACCAAGTGTTATTTACAATGATAGCCTACACCGGCCAATTGTATGCCACCCTATGTATGGGACTTCCAATCACAGCCGGTTGTGATACAACCTGGATTCGAACCAGGGTGTCTATAGTGCCGCGCATCTAGCAGTGAGATGCAGTGCCTTAGACCTCTGCGCCACTCAGTTAATTGCTGTGACATATAAAATAGAAGTTATATTATTATGTGACGTGTAGTCAAATTCAGGTCCTGATTTGTCAACAAGCTGATTTGATAAGTCAAATAGTGTAATTTATGTGTATTTTCTTTGAGACGCAAAGACCCAAACGGCATTCCATACTTTTGGAATTGCAGGATTCACAGTGTTTCATTTGAGAATTTAGATGTGAGTTAGCATTTTTTGACAGACTGGTTTCATCTGGACAAACAAAAATAATAATGTGTTCTGTGGAGAAAAAAAAGTGTTCCAATATTTTCATAATCATTGTGATTGGAGGATAGCTGTGAGGGTGATCGAATCAGGATCAAATCCTCTGTTCTCCTCGAGTTGAATGATGTAATGTTCATATTTAAAGAAGGCAGAAAGGCCAGTCTCTTTGACACATGTAGAGGGAGTGGATTAGCTAAAGACACTGATACCTAGGTTAGATAGAAGATGGATATGGTTCTTGACTAAAGATAGGCCAATAAGGAGATAATGAAAAGCCATGGAAGTATGTGTTTGTACTGCACCAGATTTTCAGGTCCCCTGCTGGCCAATTTTACATGGGATTAAATATTTAGCAGTCAGGTCCAGAGGCAAAGACAGGGGACCATGATGTAGACTCTGTTGGCAGCCCAGACACCAGACTCAATAAAAAATACATTCAAAGCCAAATAATTACACTGGATTGGAAGTATTGGATGTAAAGGACATTCCAATCTATATTATGTGTAAGTTACCTTTTTCCTGTACAATAAATCTGAGGTAAATTGGCCAAGCTCAAATAACGCATTCGAGAGGGCACTGGCTATATGTCTGGCTCATAAACGGCCCCATGAAAGTGCTTTGACATCGGTAATAATAAGTACATTCCAACGACTGGAAACGGTGCTGGAGAATTTCAAGTAAAGCGGTTTCCTCTCGCTCTCCTTTTCTCCAGAACTGGACCGGGGGGAGTCTCCTTTCTTCTCCTGGCAGCCCATCCCTCTCTCCTTCTTGCTTTCTCTCCATCTCTCACCTTCCAGGGCATCCTGCTGTTTTTCATTCCTCCTCCTCCTCCTCGGTGGGATTTTGTTGTGAAACAATATGACGGGGTTGTTTTGACAGTTAATAAAAATCCCAGCGTTTTTTTTGTTGTCCTTGGGCCTCATTTATTATCTGTCTACGTCCCCAGAGTTTGCGCTCTGTATGTGGGAAGACTAAACGTTTATCCCTGCGGAGGGCGGGTCAGGGTAAAGGTATCTACTCTACTTTCTGTTAATGTTACAGGATGTGGAGCAGTAAGCCACAGGAAGTTTCCTTCACTTTAAAACCAACCACCCCATTCAATATGAGGAACTAACACCCCCCCCAAAAAAAGACTGTTACAAATGAGATGTGTAGCTTGAGCCATGACCTTGCAACTAGTAGTCCAACACCTAAGCCGTTATACCAGCAACACGGAAGGTACATTATTCTTACAGTGACCACTGATCTGAAAGGACAAGAGAGTAGAGTGAAGTATGAAATAGCATAAGTTAGTCCAGAATGCTATGAGTCTAGCGCAATGGAATTTCCGACATACTTTCCTAATACCAATTTGACCATGAAGTCACCTGAAGCAAGGAAGGATAAAAACATGGATAACTTTTACAGCAACCAACCTCCAGACATTGCTCAAGTCACAGCCCATTGTGGGCTCGTTGGTGTGTTATGCATCTTGAGGGGAAAAACACCTAGAGAAGGAAAGTTCTACAGAAGGTGGAACGTCTCCTGTTCTGGCAGCATCAGTGCCTAAAAACTGATGTGTGCAGGTGGAAAGAGGGCTTGATTGCTGAACAGTTTGATCTTTGCCAGGTTTCCCCTAGAGTCGTGGCCCATGGTTGAGAATCCACAGATGTTTGCTACGAGTGAAATAAGGCGACGATGGAAGAACAAAGGATACGATATTCGCTAACACATATCAGGAGTTCTACCTTTAATTTCTATCATCATACTTTGAACTGGGTCACATTAGGAGGATTCCCACTGTTTGGTGCAGCTGATGGACACTGTTACATCCGGTGTAGGGCAGAATATGGAACAGGCTGTTCACTCATTGGATAACCCACTGACTATGGCTGTGATGCTTTCAATAGACAGATCTTATTATCTTTTTTGGCCAACATGGTATCATAGCTGTGTGTCACATTGTGAAGATTTTGCAATAAGATATGCACACGCTTGATGGTGCATAAGTCAATATAAACCGTCAGAGGAGAGGATAAAGCTGGAGTCGTATATCACTTATTATCACGCCCTGACCGTAGAGAGCTTTATATGTCTCTATTTTGGTTTGGTCAGGGTGTGATTTGCGTGGGCATTCTATGTCCCTTTTTCAATGATTTGTATTTCTGTGTGTTTGGCCGGGTGTGATTCTCAATCAGAGGCAGCTGTCTATCTTTGTCTCTGATTG